>NW_028273644.1:765639-918766 GCF_024610735.1 Ursus americanus | reverse complement strand
GGGGAGCCTTCAAAGGTCAGCGTGGGCTCGGAGGGCCCTGCCCGATCTCTTGCCCTGATTGACCGGCGGGGCCTCTAGTGGCTCGGGTGGCTGAAGGGCAGCAGGGTGAGTGCGGCACGTGAGCTCGGGGTCCCCATCCCCAGCGTTGCGACGCCAGGCCCCTTGGGAAGGGCCCCTCGGTCGCCGACCTATGGTTAGGGTTAGCCTCCAGGAGGCCAGCAGGCCCGATACACCGCCTGTGCGTCGAGCGGAGAGTTGGGCCGAGGTGAGGGTTCTGGTGAACATGAGCCCTGGCCCAAGCCTTTTGGTTCGGGGCGCCTTCGAAGGTCTGCAGCGGTTCGAAGGGCCCTGCCCGTCCTCCCACCCTGAATGAATGGCGGCACCCCTAGCAGCCTGTATGGGTTGGGGTGGCAGCGTGCATCCGGCACTGGGGCTTGGGGGCTCCCAATCCCTGGTGTTGCGGCGCCAGGCCCCTTAGGAAGGGACCTTCAGGGGCTGTCCTAGGGTTAGGCTTAGCTCCCAGGAGGCTGGCAGGCCCGAGTCGCTGGCTCTGCGAAGAGCGGAGGGGCGGGCCGAGGTGAGGGCGCTGGCGAGCAACAGCCTGGGCCCAAGCGTTTTGGCACCGGGGGCCTTCGAATGTCTCCGGGGACTCGGCGGGCCCTGCCCATTCTCCTCCCTGAATGACCGGCGGAGCCCCTAGCAGCCCAGGTGGCGGCGGGGCAGCATGTAAGTCCGGGCATAGGGCTCGGGGTCCCCAGTCCACCGCTTTGCGGCGCCAGGCCCCTTGGGAGCGGCCCCTCGGAGGCTGACCTAGGGTTAGGTTTAGCCCATAGGAGGCCGGCAGGCCCTATTCGCCAGGTGTGTGGAGACAGTGTGGCGGACCGAGGTGAGGGCACTGGTGAGCGGGAGCGTGGGCCCGGGTGTTTTGGCGCGGGGGGCCTTTGAAGGTCGCCGTGTCTTGGAGGGCCCTGCCCGTGCTCCCGTCCTGAATGAACGGCACCACCCCAAGCCCCCGGTTGGCGGCTGGGTGGCAGGGTGAGTCCAGTGCTGAGGCTCGGGGGTCCCCAATCCCCAGCGTTGCGGCGCCAGATCCCTTGGGAGGGGCCCCTCGGGGGTATATCTAGGGTTACGGTTAGCCCCCAGGAGGCCGGTGGACCCGATCTGCGGCTGAGTGGCACGCAGAGGGTTAGGCCGAGGTGAGGGCGCTGGCGAGACTGAGCGTGAGCCCAAGCGTTTTAGTGCGGGAGGCCTTCGAAGGTCGATGGGGGCTCGGAGGGACCTGCCCCTTCTCCCGCTCTGAATGACCGGCGGGGCCCCCAGAGGCTCCGGTGTCTGAAGGGCAGCAGGGTGAACCCGGCACTTGGGTTGGGGTCCCCATTCCCGGCGTTGTGGCGCCAGGCCACTTGGGAAGGGCCCCTCTGTGGCCGACCTACAGTTAGGGTTAGCCCCCAGGAGGCCAGCAGGCCCGATACACCACCTGTGCGTCGAGGGGAGAGGTGGGCGAAGTGAGGGTGCTGGTGAACATGAGCCCGGGCCTAAGCCTTTTGGTTCAGGGCGCCTTCGAAGGTCGGCGGGGTTTCGAAGGGCCCTGCCCATTCTCCCACCCTGAATGAATGGCGGCGCCCCTAGTGGCACGTGTGGGGCGGGGCGGCAGGGTGCATCCAGCGCTGGGGCTTGGGGGTTCCAAAACCCCAGCATTGCGGTGCCAGGCCCCTTAGGAAGCGACCCTCGGGGCCATCCTAAGGTTAGGGTTAGCGCCCAGGAGGCCTGCAGGCCTGATCCGCCGGCTGTGCGAGGAGTGGAGATGCAGGCCGAGTTGAGGGTGATGGCGAGCGGGAGGGTAGGCCCCAGCGTTTTGGAGTCCTGGGCCTTTGAATGTTGCCATGGCTCGGAGGGCCCTGCCCTTTCTCCTGCCCTGAATAACCAGCAACGCCCCGAGCGGCTCCATTGGCGTTGGGGCAGCAGGGTGAATCCCAGGCTGCGGCTCGGGGATCCCCAATCCCCGGCGTTGTGGTGCCAGGCCCCTTGGGAGGGGCTCCTCGTGGGCCGACCCAGGGTTAGAGTTAGCCCCCATAAGGCCGGCAGGCCAGATCCTCTGGCTGGGCGGTGAGAGGTGGGCGGGCCGAGGTAAAGGCGCTGGGGTGCGGGATTGTGGGCCCCTGCATTTTGGGGTGGAGGCTTCAAATGTCGCCGGTTTCTCCAGGGCCCTGTCAGTTCTCCCGCCCTGAAGGACCGGAGGCGCCCCTCGCGGCCCGGGTGGCAGCGTTGTGGGAGGGTGAGTCTGGCTTTGGGGCTTGGGCTTCCAGAACCCTGGCGTAGTGGCACCAAAACCCTTCGGAGGGGCCCCTGGGGGGCCGACCTAGGGTTAGGGTTAGCCCCCAGGAGACCGTCAGGCCCAACCGCACACTGTGCGGCGAGCTGAGGTGCGGCCCGAGGTGAAGGCGCTGGGGAGCGGGATCCTGGGCACCAGCGTTTTGGCACGGGGAGCCTTTGAAGGTCACCGGGGACTCAGAAGGCCCTGCCCTTCTCTCGCCCTCTATGACCCGCGGCGCCCCTAGCGGCCCAGGTGGGGACAGTGCGGCAGGGTGAGTCTGGCTCTGGGGCTCTGAGTCACCAATTCCCAGCATTGCAGAGCCAGGCCGCTTGCGATGTCCCCTCAGGGCCCACCCAGGTTTTTGGTTAGCTGCCAGGAGCCCGGCAGGCCCTATCCACCGGCTCTGAAGCAAGCGGTGGGGTGGGCCTAGGTGAGGGCGCTGGCGAGCAGGATCCTGGGAGCCAACGTTTTTGCGCGGGGAGCCTTCAAAGGTCAGCTTGGGCTCGGAGGGCCCTGCCCGATCTATTGCCCTGATTGACCGGCGGGGCCTCTAGTGGCTCGGGTGGCTGAAGGGCAGCAGGGTGAGTGCGGCACGTGAGCTCGGGGTCCCCATCCCCAGCGTTGTGACGCCAGGCCCCTTGTGAAGGGCCCCTCGGTGGCAGACCTATGGTTAGGGTTAGCCTCCAGGAGGCCAGCAGGCCCGATACACCACCTGTGCATCGAGCGGAGAGTTGGGCCGAGGTGAGGGTGCTGGTGAACATGAGCCCGGGCCCAAGCCTTTTGGTTCGGGGCGCCTTCGAAGGTCGGCAGGGGTTCGAAGGGCCCTGCCCGTCCTCCCACCCTGAATGAATGGGGGCACCCCTAGAGGCCTGTATGGGTTGGAGTGGCAGCGTGCATCTGGCGCTGGGGCTTGGGGGCTCCCAATCCCCGGCGTTGCGGCGCCAGGCCCCTTAGGAAGCGACCCTCGGGGCCGTCCTAGGGTTAGGGTTATCGCCCAGCAGGCCTGTAGGCCCGATCCGCCGGCTGTGCGCGGAGTGGAGATGCAGCCCAAGTTGAGGGCGATTGCGAGCGGGAGCGTGGGCCCCAGCGTTTTGGCGTCCTGGGCCTTTGAATGTTGCCATGGCTCGGAGGGCCCTGCCCTTTCTCCTGCCCTGAATACCCAGCAACGCCCCTAGCGGCTCCGTTGGCGGTGGGGCGGCAGGGTGAATCCCAGGCTGCGGCTCGGGGATCCCCAATCCCCGGCGTTGTGGTGCCAGGCCCCTTGGGAGGGGCTCCTCATGTGCCGACCCAACGTTAGAGTTAGCCCCCATAAGGCCGGCAGGCCAGATCCTCTGGCTGGGCGGTGAGAGGTGGGCGGGCCGAGGTAAAGGCGCTGGGGTGCGGGATTGTGGGCCCCTGCATTTTGGGGTGGGAGGCTTCAAATGTCACCGGTTTCTCCGGGGCCCTGTCATTCTCCCGCCCTGAAGGACCGGCGTCGCCCCTCGGGGCCCGGGTGGCAGCGTTGTGGGAGGGTGAGTCTGGCTTTGGGGCTTGGGGTTCCAGATCCCTGGCGTAGTGGTACCAAAACCCTTCGGAGGGGCCCCTGGGGGGCCGACCTAGGGTTAGGGTTAGCCCCCAGGAGACCGTCAGGCCCAACCGCACACTGTGCGGCGAGCTGAGGTGCGGCCCGAGGTGAAGGCGCTGGGGAGCGGGAGCGTGGGCACCAGCGTTTTGGCACTGGGAGCCTTTGAAGGTCACCGGGGACTCAGAAGGCCCTGCCCTTCTCTCGCCCTCTATGACCCGCGGCGCCCCTAGCGGCCCAGGTGGGGACAGTGCGGCAGGGTGAGTCTGGCTCTGGGGCTCTGAGTCACCAATCCCCAGCATTGCAGAGCCAGGCCCCTTGGGATGTCCCCTCAGGCCCGACCTAGGGTTTTGGTTAGCTGCCAGGAGCCCGGCAGGCCCTATCCACCGGCTGTGAAGCAAGTGGTGGGGTGGGCCTAGGTGAGGGCGCTGGCGAGCAGGATCCTGGGAGCCAACGTTTTTGCGCGGGGAGCCTTCAAAGGTCAGCGTGGGCTCGGAGGGCCCTGCCCGATCTCTTGCCCTGATTGACCGGCGGGGCCTCTAGTGGCTCGGGTGGCTGAAGGGCAGCAGGGTGAGTGCGGCACGTGAGCTCGGGATCCCCATCCACAGCGTTGCGACGCCAGGCCCCTGTGAAGGGCCCCTCGGTGGCCGACCTATTGTTAGGGTTAGCCTCCAGGAGGCCAGCAGGCCCGATACACCGCCTGTGCGTCGAGCGGAGAGTTCGGCCGCGGTGTGGGTGCTGGTGAACATGAGCCTGGGCCCAAGGGTTTTGGTTCGGGGTGCCTTCGAAGGTCGGCGGGGGTTCGAAGGACCCTGCCTGTTCTCCCACCCTGAATGAATGGCGGCGCCCCTAGCAGCAGGTGTGGGGCGGGGCGGCAGGGTGCATCCAGCGCTGGGGCTTGGGGGTTCCCAATCCCCGGCGTTGCGGCGCCAGGCCCCTTAGGAAGCGACGCTTGGGGCCGTCCTAGGGTTAGGGTTAGCGCCCAGGAGGCCTGCAGGCCCGATCCGCTGGCTGTGTGAGGAGTGGAGATGCAGGCCGAGTTGAGGGCGATGGCGAGCGGGAGCGTGGGCCCCAGCGTTTTGGCGCCATGGGCGTTTGACTGATGCCATGGCTCAAAGGGCCCTGCCTGTTCTCCTTCCCTGAAGAACCAGCGGCGCCCTTAGCAGCTCCCTTGGCGGTGGAGCGGCAGGGTGAGTCCATGCTGCGGCTCGGGGATCCCCAATCCCCAGCGTTGCGGGGCCAGGCCTCTTGGGAGGGGCTCCTCGTGGGCGGACCTAGGTTTAGAGTTAGCACCCAGGAGGCCAGCAGGCCCAATCCTCTGGCTGGGCGGCGAGAGGTGGGCGGCCCGAGGTAAAGGCGCTGGCGATCGGGAGCTTGGGCCCCTGCATTTTGGCGCAGGAGGCTTCAAATATCGTCAGTTTCTCCAGGTCCCTGTCCCTTCTCCCGCCCTGAATGAGCGGCGGCGCCCTAAGCGGCCCGGGTGGTGATGGTGCTGCAGGGTGAGTCTGGCTCTGTGGCTCTGAGTCACCAATCCCCAGCGTTGCAGAGCCAGGCCCCTTGGGTTGTGCCCCACGGGTCCTACCTAGGATTTCAGTTAGCCCCCAGGAGCCTGGCAGGCACTATCCACTGGCTCTGCAGCAAGCGGAGGGGCTGGCCGGGCTGAGGGCGCTGGGGAGCAGGAGGAATGGAGCCAATTTTTTTGCGCGGGGGGTCTTTGAAGGTCAGCGGGGATTCCGGGGGCCCTGCCCATTCTCCCACCCTGATTGACCAGTGGTCTCTAGCGGCTCGGGTGGCTGAAGGGCAGCAGGGTGAGACTGGCACTTGGGCTCGGGGTCCCCATCCGCAGCGTTGTGACACCAGGCCCCTGGGAAGTGCCCCTCGGGGGCCGAACTATGGTTAGGGTTAGCCCCCAGGAGGCTGGCAAGCCCGATACACCACCTGGGCATCGAGAAGAGAGTCGGGCTGAGGTGAGGGTGCTGGTGAATATGAGCCTGGGCCCAAGTGTTTTGATTTGGGGCGCCTTTGAAAATTGGCGGGGATTCGGAGGGCCCTGTCCATCCTTCCAAGGTGAATGAAGAGCGGCGCCCCTAGCGGCCCAGGTGGGGAGGGGCGGCAGGGTGCATCGGGCGCTGGGGCTTGGGGGTCCCCAATCCCTGGCGTTGCGGCACCAGGCCCCTTGGGAGGGGCCCTTCGGGGGCCAACCTAGAGTTAGGTTTAGCCCCTAGGAGGCAAACAGGCCCTATTCGCCAGCTGTGTGGAGAGCAGAGTGGCAGACCTAGGTGAGGGCGCTGGTGAGTGGGAGGGTGGGCCTGGGCGTTTTGGCCTGGGGGGCCTTTGAAGGTCCCCATGTCTCGGAGGGCCCTGCCCGTTCTCCTGCCCTGAATGAACGGCAGTACCCCAAGCCCCCGATTGTCGGCTGGGCGGCAGGTGAGTCAGGTGCTGAGGCTTGGGGTCCCCAATCCCCGGCATTGTGGCGTCAGGCCCCTTGGGAGGGGCCCCTCGGGTCAGACCTAGGGTTAGGGTTAGCCCCCAGGTGGCTGGCAGGCCCGATCCGCCTGCTGTGCGGGGAGCGGAGGGGCGGGCCGAGGTGAGGGCGCTGGGGAGTGGAAGCATGGGCACCAGTGTTTTGGCTCCAGGAGCCTTTGAAGGTCACCGGGAACTCGGAAGGACCTGCCACTTCTCTCACTCTGAATGACCAGCGGCGCCCCTAGCTGCCCAGGTGGCGACAGTGTGGAAGGGTGAGTCCGGCTCTGGGGCTCTGAGTCACCAATCCCAAGCATTGCAGAGCCGGAACCCTTGGGATGTGCCCCACAGGGCTGACCTAGGTTTTCAGTTAGCCCCCAGGAGCCCGGCAGGCACTATCCACTGGCTCTGCAGCAAACGGAGGGGCGGGCCGAGGTGAGGGCGCTGGGGAGCGGGAGCGTGGGCACCAGCATTTTGGCGAGGTGAGCCTTTGAAGGTCACCGGGGACTCCGAAGGCCCTTCCCTTCTCTCGCCCTGAATGACCGGCGGTGCCCCTAGAGGCCCGGGTGGCGACAGTGCGGCAGGGTGAGTCTGGCTCTGGGGTCTGAGTCACCAATCCCCAGCGTTGCAGAGCCAGGCCCCTTGGGATGTGCCCCACGGGGCCGACCTAGGGTTTTCATTAGAACCAAGAGCCCGGCAGGCCCTATCCAATGGGTCTGAATCAAGGGGAGAGTTGGGCCAAGGTGAGGATGCTGGTGATCATGAGCCTGGGCCCAAGCGTTTTGGTTCAGAACACCTTCAAAGGTCGGCGGGGGTTCAAAGGGCTCTGCCCGTTCTCCCACCCTGCATGAACGGCGGCGCCCCTAGCAGCCCGGGTCGTGAGGGGTGGCAGGGTGAGTGAGGCCCTGCGGCTCAGGTATCTCCAATCCCCAGCGATGCGGCGCCAGGCCCCTTGGGAGGGGCCCCTTGGATGACAACTTAGGTTTAGGTTTACCCCCTAGGATCTCGGCAGGTCCTATTCGCCAGCTGTGTGGAGAGTGGAGTGGCGGACCCAGGTGAGGGCACTGGTGTTTGGGAGCGTGGGCTCGGGCGTTTTGAGCGGGGGGGATTCGAAGTTCACCGTGTCTCGGAGGGCCCTGCCCGTTCTCCCGCCCTGATTGAATGGCAGCACCCCAAGCCCCTGGGTGGCGGCTGGGTGGCAGGGTGAGTCGGGTGCTGAGGCTCAGGGTCCCCAATCCCCGGCGTTGCAACGCCAGGCCCCTTGGGATGGGCCCCTCGGGGGTCGATCTAGGGTTACAGTTAGCCCCCCGGAGACCGGTGGACCCGATCAGCGTCTGTGCGGCACACGGCAGGGTGGGCCGAGGTGAGGGCGCTGGCGAGCCTGAGCATGAGCCCAAGCGTTTTAGCGTGGGGGGCCTTCGAAGGTCGGTGGTGGCTTGGAGGGACCTGCCCATTCACCCGCTCTGAATGACCAACGGGGCCCCTAGTGGCTCAGGTGGCTGAAGGGCAGCAGGGTGAGTCCAGCACTTGGGCTCAGTTGCCCCATCCCCGGCGTTGGGGCGCCAGGCCACTTGAGAAGGACCCCTCGGGGGCCGACCTACAGTTACGGTTAGCACCCAGGAGGCTGGCAGGCCCTATACACCGCCTGTGCGTGGAGCGGAGAGTTGGGCCGAGGTGAGGACGCTGGTGAACATGAGCCTGGGCACAAGCATTTTGGTTCTGGGCGCCATCGAAGGTGGGCGGGGGTTCGGAGGCCCCTGCCAGTTCTCCCACCCAGAATGAATGGCGGCGCCCCTAGCGGGCCCTGTGGGGCAGGGTGGCAGGGTGCACTCGGCCCTGGGGCTTGGGGGTCGCCAATCCCCGGCATTGCGCTGCAAGACTCCTTAGGAAGGGACCCTCAGGGGCCGTCCTAGGGTTAGGGTTAGTGCCCAGGAGGCTGGCAGGCCCGATCCGCCGGCTGTGCGAGGAGTGGAGGTGTGGGCTGAGTTGAGGGGGATGCAGAGCGGGAGCGTGGGCCCCAGCGTTTTGGCACCCTGGGCCTTCGAATGTTGCCATGTCTCGAAGGGCCCTGCCCATTCTCCTGCCCTGAATAACCAGCGGCGCCCCTAGCGGCTCCATTGGCAGTGGGGCTGCAGGGTGAGTCCTGAGCTGCGGCTCAGGGATCCCCAATCCCCAGCATTGTAGGGCCAGGCCTCTTGGGAGGGGCTTCTCATGGGCCGACCTAGGGTCAGAGTTAGCACCCAGGAGGCCAGCAGGCCCAATCCTCTGGCTGGGCGGCAAGAGGTGGGCGGGCCGAGGTAAAGGCACTGGTGAGTGGGAGCATGGGCCCCTGCATTTTGGCGCGGGAGGCTTCAAATGTCGCCGGTTTCTCCAGGGCCCTGTCCGTTCTCCCGCCCTGAATGAGCGGCCACGCCCCTAGCGGCCCGGGTGGCGGCGTTGTGGCAGCTTGAGTCTGGTTCTGGGGCTTGGGGTCCCAGTTCCCTGGCGTATAGGCACCAGAATCCTTGGGAGGGACCCTGGAGGGCCGACCTATGGTTAGGGTTAGCCCACACAAGGCCGGCAGGCCGGATCCGCCCTCTGTGCAGGGAGCAGAGGGGCGGGCCAAGGTGAGGGCGCTGGGGAGCGGGAGCGTGGGCACCAGGGTTTTGGCGCGGAGAGCCTTCGAAGGTCGCCAGTGGCTCAGAGGACCCTGTCCATTCTTGCGCCCTGAATGACCAGCGGCGCCCCTAGTGGCCCGAGTGGCAGCAGGGAGGCAGGGTGAGTCTGGCGATGGGGCCTATGGTCCTAGTCCCAGGCTTGGTGGCGCCAGGCCCCTTGGGAGGGGCCCCTCTGGTTCCTGCCTAGCTTTAGGGTTACCCCCAGGAGTCCGGCGGCCTGATCCGCTGGCTGTGCATTGAGCGGAGGGGCGGGCCGACGTGAATGCGCTGGCGAGCGGGAGTGTGGGCCCAAGTGTTTTGGCGCGGGGAGCCTTCGAAGGTCACCGGGGGCTCAGAGGGCCCTGCCTATTCTCTCGCCCTGTGAGGACGTTGCCCCTACCGGGCCGGGTCATGGCGGGGTGGCAGGGTGAGTCTGGAGCTAGGGCTCGTGGGTCCCCAATCCCCAGCGTGGCGTCGCCAGGCACTTGGGAGTGGTACCTTGGGGGCCTACCTAGGGTTAGGGTTAGCCCAAAGGAGGCCGGCAGGCCCATTCTGCCGGCTGTGCGGCGAGAGGAGTGGTGGGCAGAGGTGAGGGTGCTGGCGAGCGGGAGCGTGGGCCCCAGCGTTTTGGCGTGGGGGGCCTTCGAAAGTCGCCGGGGGCTCAGAGATCCATGCCCCTTCTCCTGCCCTGAATGAGTGGCGGTGCCCCTAGCAGCCCGGGTGGCGGCGGGGCGGCTGGGTGAGTCTGGTGCTCATGCTCGTGGGTCCCCAATCCCCGGCGTGGCGGAGCCAGGACCCTTGGAAAGGGCCCCTCGGGGGCCGACCTAGGTTTAGGGTTAGCCCCCAGGAGCCCAGCAGGCCCTATCCGCCAGCTGTGTGTTCGAGCGGAGGGGCGGGCTGAGGTGAGGGCAATGGTGAGCGGGAGCGTGGGCCCAAGCCTTTTGGCACAGGGGGCCTTCGAAGGTCACGGGGGGCTCAGAGGGCCCTACCCCTTCTCCTGCCCCGAAGGACCGGCAGCGCCCCTAGCAACCCGGGTGGAGGCGGGGTGGCAGTGAAAGTCCAGCACTGGGGCTGGATTGTCCCCAATCCCCGGCGTGATGGCGCCAGTCCCCTTGGGAGGGGCTCCTCAGGGGCTGAACTAGGGTTAGGGTTAGCCCCCAGGAGGCTGGCAGGCCCAATCTGACGGCTGTGTGGCGAGCGGAGGGTGGGTCCCAGGTGAGGGCAATGGTGAGCGGGAGTGTGGGCCCTAGCATTTTGGCGTGGGTTGCCTTCGAAGGTCGCAGGGGGCACGGAGGGCCCTGCAAGTTCTCCCACTCTGAATGAGGATGGCGACCCTAGCGGGCCGGGTCTCGGCAGGGCAGCAGGGTGAGTCCGGCGTTGGTGTTCGGGGGTCCCCAATCCCCAGCGTGTTGGTGCCAGACCCCTTTGGAGGGGCCCCTTGACAGCCAACCTAGGGTTAGGGTTAGACCCCAGGAGGCCGCCAGGCCCGATCTGCTGGTTGTGCGGCTTGCGGAGGGGCTGGCCGAGGTGAGGGCACTGGTGAGCAGAAGCGTGGGCCGAAGCATTTTGGCACGGGGGGCCTTCAAATGTCACCAGTGGCTCGGATGGCCCTGCCCATTCTCCCGCCCTGAATGACCGGCGGTGCCCATAGTGACCCGGGTGGCAGCGGGGGGCATGGTGAGTCCGGCGCTGGGGCTCAGGAGTCCCCTTTCCCCGTCGTTGCGGCACCAGGCCCCTTGGGAGGGGCCACTAGGGGGCCGACATAGGTTTAGGGTTAGCCCCCAGAAGGCCCACAGGCCCGATCCGCCAGCTGTGCGGCGAGCGGAGGGGAGGGCCGAGGTAAGGGCGCTGGCCAGCGGGAGCGTGGGGCCAAGCGTTTTGGTGCGGGGGGCCTTCGAAGGTCGCAGGTCGCTAGGAGGGCCCTGCCTGTTCTCCCTCCCTGAATGAACGGCGGCGCCCCTAGCGGCCCAGGTGGCGGTAGGGCGGGAGGGTGAGTCCGGCGCTTGGGCTCGGGAGTCCCCAATCCCTGGTGTTGCGGCAATAGGAACCTGGATGGGCCCCTCGGGGGCCCACCAATGGTTAGGGTAACACCCAGGAGGGCTGCAGTCCAGATCCACTGGCTCTACAGCGAGTGGAGGGGCGGACCGAGGTGAGGGCGCAGGCGAGCGGGAGCATGGGCCCAAGCATTTTGGCATGGGGGGCCTTCGAATGTCACCAGGGGCTCGGAGGAATCTGCCCGTTCTCCCTCCCTGAATGACCGACGGTGCTCCTAGCGGCCCGGGTGGCGGGGGGGGCGACATGGTGAGTCCGGCGCTGGGGCTCGGGGGTCCCCAATCCCAGGCATTGCGGTGCCAGGCCCCTTCGGAGGGGCACCTAAGGGGACAACCTAGGGTTCTGTGTAGCCACCAGGAGGAGTGCAGGCCTCATCCGCCGGCTCTGTGGCGAGCGGAAGGGTGGGCCGAGGTGAGGGCGCTGAGGAGCAGGAGCGTGGGCTCGAGCGTTTTGGATGGGGGGGCCTTCGAAGTTCGCCACGGGTTCAGAGGGCCCTGCCCGTTCTACCGCCCTGAATGACCAGCGGCACCCCTAGCGGCCCGGGTGGTGATGGGACGGCAGGGAGACTCCGGCGCTGGGGATCAGGGCTCCCTAATACCCGGCGTTGCAGCCTCAGGCCCCTTGGGACGGGCCCCTCGGTGGCAGACCTAGGGTTAGGGTTAGCCCCCAGGAGGCTGCCAGGCTCGTTCCGCCCATGTGCGGTGAATGGAGGTGTGGGTTGAGGTGAGGTAGCTGGCGAGTGGGGGCATGGGCCAGAGCATTTACGCTTTGGCTTGGGGTGCCTTCGAAGGTCGCAGGAGGCTTGGAGGGTCCTGCCCGTTCTGTCGCCCTGAAGGACTGGTGACGCCCCTAGTGCCCCATGTGGCGGCAGGGTGGCACGGTGCATCCGGCGGTGGGAGTTGGGGGTCCCCAATCCCTGGCATGCAGCGCCAGGCCACTTGGGAGGGGCCCTTCGGGGGCAACTTGGCATAGGGTTAGCCCCCAGGAAGCCAGCAGGCCCGATCCGCCAGCTCTGCCGCGAGAGGACGGGTGGGCCGAGGTTAGGGCGCTGGGGAGCAGGAGCGAAGGAGCCAGAGTTTTTGCACAGGGGCCTTTGAAGGTCACAGGGGGATCGGAGGGCCTTGCCCGTTCTCCCTTCTTGAATGACTGGCAACACCCGTAGCGCCCTGGGTGCTTGCGGGGTGGCAGAGTGAGTCCAGCACTGGGGCTCGGGGGTCCCAAATCCCCGGCATTGTGGTGCCAGGCTCCTTGGGAGGGGCCCCTCGGGGGCCGACCTCGGGTTAGGGTTCTTCCACAGGAGGCCGGCAAGCCCGGCGCTAAGAGGCTCTGGCAATGTAACAAAAATGCCATACACTTATCTGAAAGAAATAACAGTGTACAGGAACCCTCTTAGCCCTAACATCATCCTTTGTGAATATGGAAGCCAACCCCAAAGTGCTCGTGGAAGTCTGACGAAAGGGCTAAGCACTTTTCTCTGAGTTACCACACTGTACAGGGAAAGACCAATGTACATCATCTTTCACGAGTAGGAAGCATTAATGAAAACGTTCTGGAATTTCGAGGACTCTGACCCATCCTTATTGGTAATAAACCATCGTGTACAGGAAAACACCTTCAACTCTCATCAGCCACCTCAATCCTGATTCCGATTCAACTTTGGGTGTGTAGGACTAGGGAAATGTCCACATCTTATTGCTAAGAAAAACGATGTCAGGGTAATGCCCTTCAAGTCACCTCAGCCTTCCTGAAGACGGAAGCAGGAATCAAGGTGGTTATGTTACCATGAGGTAAGGAAGATGAGCATATAAGTGAGAAACAACAGTGGGCAGGACCTCTCTTCCAACGAACAGTATCTTTGCTTAATGTTGAATCCCTATGGTAAGTGGTTGTGGGCATTTGTGAGGTCAAAATCTTAAGTGTTTTGTAAAACCTCTTGGTCATTCACAGATGAGACTAAGGTAGTTGGGGACTCCTAGGCAGTGATTTGTCCACTGTCAAAAATATGAAAAGATAAAAGAGACAGATGAGGTCTCCTCAGGCATTGTCCTTTATCCTCATCCTCCGTGAGGATGGCCATCTCTGGACAGCTCAGTGGCAGGGTCTCATTCACAGTGGGGGCATCTGTTCCTCACAGACATCAGGCAGGGAAATGGATTTGGTTCTCTGTGCCAGCCCAGCCACAGCTGAGTGTCACAGCACCCTCTCGTGGGCTCATAAGAGTTTCACTGTCACCAGGCAGGTCATTGTATTTGATAAACCACTGTGAGAGTTTGCAATGGCCTTCATCTGCAACCTCCTAGAAGCAAATGCAGGTCTCTGGTACCATGTGAAGTCATGTGAAGGCATTGTGAGAAAGTGTCCTTTTGCTTAAGGAAAACATGACTGGGGCTCCTGGCTGACTCAGCCAGTTAAGCATGTGCCTTTGGCTCAGGTTATGATCCCAGGGTTCTGGGATCGAGCCCGGGCTCCCTGCTCAGCAGGAAAGGAGGTAGGGAAATAGCTTAAAACCCACAGAGAATGTGAATAAACGGGAGTGAGATGGAACTTGGTCTGTGTTTTGCTTTAGGGATTGGAAGTTAGTTTTTTCTCAATTGTGATTGTTCTTGAAACTGAAAAGCTGTATTGGTTTTTTTTTTTTTACCTTTAATTTTTTTCTAATAATAATTTTTTATTTTGATATGTTAGTCACTATACAGTATTTCCTTAGTTTTTGATGTAGTGTTCCCTGATTCATTATTTGCATATAACACCCAGTGCTCCATGCAATATGTACCTTCCTTAATACCCATCACTGGCCCATCCCAATCCCCCACCCCTCTCCCCTCTGAAGCCCTCAGTTTGTTTCCCAGAGTCCATAGTCTCTCGTGGTTCATTCCCCCTTCTGTTTAGGGTCCATTGTCTAAAGGGACAGACAATGGAAGTTCACCAAATATAAGATCGAAATTTCATTGTTCATTATAGATGCCGCCAAGTAGTTCCCAGACATTTCATTCTACTGTAGTAATTCATTATACCTGTGCAGGTGCACGTGGAAGACAATTGATGCATGTAGAGTGGTAATAAAACACGCCCCTCAGTAGTAGAATAATAGAGGATGCACATGTGTAAAATTATTCGACTACAGCTTCCATGCTTTCCCTTTGGTTCCTTATTATCTGTGAAATTGGACAATTTTTGTTCTCTAGGCCTAAAACTCATTGTCAGTATTCAGAGTTTTTCAATGCTGATCTTCTCCTGTAAAAGTTACCAAAAACCTAAAATATGTATGAACTTTAAAAAATGCTATATTGAAAATTACAGCAGGGAAGTTCAATTTTGTGAATATTGTGTCAATGGATCTCTATTTTGACATCAGTGTTCATTAGAAATGATGACATTTCATGTGAGTATAAATATCAATGTGTAAAAGAAAAGGTAGGAAGAACCTTGAATGTTTAAGTAATTGGTGAAATGACAGGTGTGTGTGTGTGTGTGTGTGTGTGTGTGTGTGTGTGTGTGTGTGTAATTGATTTTCAGTGAATGGTTCAGCTTCTTGTAGGACCTCCGAGAGAGCCCAGGTGAACCTTTCAATGGGTTGGTATCTGTTTTCAGAACATGGGAATCTCTTAGTCCAATAGTCAATCAGGCAAGCTTTGAGGTCTTGAAGAGTTTCAGTCCTCAGCGATGGTGTTGCAGATCCTTGTGAGCAAACCCTAGGGTATGCTCAGAGCCCTCATTAGCTGGTACCACGGTGTGACGATGTCAGACAGCATTTCCCAAAGAAGTACCTCTTGAGTCTCTGTCCTTGTCAGTTCCCTACACTTCCTTACACTAGTTATGTGATCAGTGTGTTTCAGGATAATCCCCACATGTGAGTTTTGCTATTTCCTACTAGTCCTATCTGTTTCTCATCTTCTTCTTTTATGGTAGGGGTTGGGAAGCAACCTGTGTGGTGTAGGAAGGGGTGTGGTAGTTGTCTGCCTTCAGAGAACCGAATGATGCCTAGAAATTGTACTGTAGTTTGAGGTCAATTGTCCACCCTCTGAGTGTCAGGAATTCCATCACTTTACTTTGATGCTAGTCTGTTCTTCAAGCTTCCTCAGAAATAAGGACGTCATCCATCTAGGGAATACTGGTTTGTGTGTATGTTTTCATTTTAGGAAAGGCCTTGCTGTTCCTGAAAATAATACTGCAGAGCACCCTTTCCTGTTCTTATTGGCCATCAGTCAATCTTTTGTGAAATATTCGTTTATAAATAGACTTTCTATGGTTGATGAGCAGGAATTCTTTATTGACCAGTCTTTGTCAGTGTGTGTATTGCAAATCTTTACTTCCCAGAATGCGGTTCACTTTTTCATTTTCTTATGGTCATAAGATAAGGAGAAATGTCACATTTTTATGAAGTCCCACTGAATTCTTTTAAATGGTTAGTGCACCCTATGTCCTACCCAAAGATTGACAGGTTCTACGTTTTCTTTCAGAAACTGTCCAATGGGAAGCTACAATCCATCTCAAATTTATAAATTGCATTTTTAATTCTAATAGGGTATTTATAGACTGTTTTGGATTTTCTATGTACACAATCGTATTATCTGTGAATAATCACAATTATCCCCTCAATTCTTATACTTTTTGTTTTTCTTGCCTTCTAACACTGGTAAATTCTCCGATGCACCGTTGAATAGAGCAGCATTGTTTGAAGATTTTAATATACCTTTCTCAATATCTGACAGAAAAAGCAGACAAAACATTGGTAAAAAATGTGACCTAATTGACATATAGGGAACATTCCATAATAAGTGCAGAATACATTATTTTCAAGTGGTCATAGACTCTTTACCCAAATAGATGATAGGTGGGGCCACGAATCAAGTCTACAAATGTTAAACCCTGAAATTAACTAGATTCTATTCTTAGACCACAGGGGAATTGAGCCACAGTCATAGAGAAAAGAAAACCAAGAAGTCCTTCAATGTTTAAAATTAAATGGAAATTTTCTACATATCCTAAATGTCAGAGAGGGAATCTCAATGGAAATTCTGAACCTTTTCTACATGAGGGCTCACACACAATGATACTTTATTTGTGAAGAGCATTATAATAATCTAGATAGGAGTTGAGCCTTAAGTCAGAGTTCTGCCTGCCCCAGCCACACCTGGCCGCATTGGCCTGTGGTCCCCCTCAGCTGTCCTTTCTGGTGGCCCTGAGCTAAGGGGGTCAACATGGCCATATGGAAATGGGAAGCTCCCCACTCATAGTGATGACGGTGCCCCCTTCCCAGCTGCCCTTTTTTGGTGGCTCTGAGCTAAGGGGGTCAACATGGCCGTATGGAAATTAGAAGCTCCCCACTCTTAGTGATGACGTTGCTATCGTATCATACTCACCAGTCCAACATGATTTCTGAGTGAACTATGACACAAGAGTGACTTCTTGTCCTTCCTTCAGGTTTGAAAATCATCTGGTGAGTCATCTATTAGGAATGTGGATTCAACATGTGTTCTTTCTTCTGGAAAAGAAATAGACCCAATAGCAATTTTGGCTTCCTGAGCACCTGATCTTGAGAGACATCATACTGGCTCTTTGTAGCATTCTGCCTCTTAAACTTCAAACTAGGTATAGATATTTTTAGGCACATTTTCAGGTGGTTAGACAGGGACTCGGATGATATGAGTCACAGAGGATTTTAGTGTCAGAAACCTAAGTGGGATCCCCAAATTGACTCCAAATCCCTTGTTGTTCCATACAGGGTACTATTTCCCTCTTATCTCTGGTCTTCTCGATCTGGAAACCTATCAAGTATCAGGATTTTCTTGTCATGTGGACAACTGGAACAAATTCAGCGGGCCTTTTCACCTCTGCCCATGGTGATCATTAAGATCATTATCTCAGTGGAGGACCTCTGGGTAAGATACTCAAAGATCCTTAGGGATAGAGACAGTATAATATTTTTCTGGTATTAAAGTTACTGAAAACAACTATCTTTTTTAGTCGATTCAGGCTCTGGTATGTTCAGAGGGTGCTGTAAAACTGGTCTGAAATAGTGTTTAAAAACACTCAGCTCAGCCTCTTTACAACAGGAGCCAATGCTTATAAACATGGCTAAAATATTGTCTTATCTATGATGACTTCACAGCCATCGTAGTGTTTATATGGTATGACTGTGACTTACATTAGTCAACATTTGCAGAGAAAGAACTTAGGGCATCCAGGGGGCACTTCATGTTGAAATTAGTTTGTGACAACGAGCTACTGTGTTTTATTCTGCAGTCCAAGGGAATGGTGCCAGACATCTCTAAGGTGTCTAGCAGTTCTACAATTCTGATTTTAAGTGGTCTGTGTGCTTCAGCGATTTGGGCAGGAGAAGGGCAGGAGTCCAGAGACTGTGAACATTTCTGTTACCTGTGCTGACCATGGAGCAGGCAGGCTTTTGTGGGTATCATTTTGATTTCTTGGTACTCTTGTGAAAGGTGTTTTTGTCTCAAATTCCTCCATTTAGGAGTAATTACAATGATAAAAGGAATTTTTATCTTATATCATCTTTGGGCCCTGATCCTGGGCTCCCAAGGAAGCTATCCTTCAACATTTTACCAGCTCAAAATGGCTGGGCAAAAACCTCAAAGCATGGGCCCTATTTCTACCCCAAGCACATGTTGTACATCTGCTTCGAGGAGAAAACAATAACCAAAAAATGCCAACATAAATATAAGAAAAAATAAAGAACCTCTTTGGCTCCCATAAGATTAAGGTCATACTGACATGTACATACTGAAAACATAAGAAAGAATCTGTCACTTTCTGGATCTAAGAAAATCCTCATTGTGGTGTGTAACTCTGTATGTAAAACAAAACAGAAAAAAATATATAAGCCTGCCCCAAATGTTCCTTCCCCGGAGCACTCCCTTCTTGGTGAAGATTGTGTCTCCCAGACAGTTGTCCTGACTTGGGTTTGAATAAAGGTCTCTTCCTTTCTCTCTAAAATGTTTTTAAAAGTTCATTCACGCAGTGTCGACAATAACAGTGTTTTCTATTTAAGTGAGAAATAAATGTTTCACTCTAGTTGCATTGGGAATAGACGAATTGAGGGTTTCTTTAGAAGAGTAAGTCTGCTTTCCAGAAAAGGCAAGCTCATTGGTCTATTGAGAATGAAGATAATTACTGCTAAACAACAAGTATGTGTTGCCCCTTCGCCCAGAAACCAAAGCAGGTGTGCAGGCTTTAGGTCAGAGGTGCCTTCTTCTCCCAGCTGACAGCACTTCTTGCTCTGGCTCCAAGACACCCGAGGTTTTGAAGGTCAGCATCAGAGTCAGCGAGGCAGCTTGTCACAGGACGCCAGTGTTTAGAGAAAGCACAGGTATGTTTAGCAAAATGTCCTAACTATGTCAGGGCTGGAGGTAAAACCTCTCATTATCCCAAAACCTCCTGGGCTTTTCTCTTTTCTCTAGTGGAGCCACAAAGTAAAATTGAAGTAGCTGTCAGCATTCTGGGTTTGGTGCAAGAATTACTTAGTTTCCGTGCTGGTAGAACTTTGCAGGGAATCACAATTTCTCTGTCCATTTATTGCTTACAAATGTATTTTGACCATCTGTTTCCTAAGAACCCTCTTTTATTAGAAAGGGGAGGTGAGATTCACTCTGTGCCTGTTTGTAACATCTAATTTCTTCCTTCATCTAACAGTGTTTATTCAGTTGGGCCTAAGATATGGTTGAGTGGCCAGCATCTAGGGTTAGGTGGCTTTTTTTCATCTGATACAGACTTGGATGATGTCATTTGACAAAGGTGATGTTTCATCATTGATTAGTTTATTCATCAGAAGAGTTAAAATTAGGGTGGTGGGAAAATTGAAAATTATCCAAGGCGGCCTATTCCTGTTTAAAAGTTGAGCTTGACTTTCTAGTTTTACTAAATGTATTATCTCAATATTTTGAGGTGCCATATTCTCTCTGTAGTTTCTTTGGCGGTGGAGTCAGAAGGAGAGTCTGGGAATTCTTTTGAATAGTGGCATGCTGGTGGCTTCAAGGGGCTTGGCGTCAGGAGCCTTGGGGTGAAGTCTGCAACTGCTTGCCTGACCCTGGGTGCATCTCCCAGAGGTTTTGTTTCCTCTTATGAAATTGCCGGCAGATAATGTTCTGCTTAAAGGGGAACCCTCCCATCCTGTTGGTGGGAATGCAAAGTTGTGCAGCCAGCCTGGGAAACAGTGTGGGGGTTCCTCAAAAAGTTAAACATTGAACAACCACATGATCCAGCAATTGCTCTCCTAGGTATTTACCCAAAGGATACAGAAATGCAGATTCAAAGGGGGAACATGCACTATGATGTTTATAGCACCAATGTCCACAGTAGCCAAACTATGGAGAGAAACCCAAAGTCCATGCACTGATGATTGGATAAAGCAGATGTGGGATACATATATATATATATATATATATGTATATATATAATGGATTATGACCCAGCTTCAAAAAGAATGAAATCTTACCATTTGCAAGGATGTGGATGGATCTAGAGTATATTAAGCTAAGCAAAATCAGTGAGGAAAGACAAATATCCTATCTCTCACACTTGTGGAATTTCAGACAGAAAATAGATGAACAGAGTTGAGGGGTGATGAGAGAGGCAAACAAGGAAATAGACTCAACCTTGGAGAAGAAACTGAGTGTTGCTGCAGGACAGGGACATGGGAGGAAGAGTTAAATGGGTGAGGGGTATTAAGGAGGGCACTTGTGATGAGCACTGGGTACTGTATGCAGATGAGGAATCACTAAATCCTACCCCTGAAGCGAATATTCCATGGCATGTGAACTAACTGGAATATAAGTAAGAGAAGAAAGCAAAAAAGTGTTCTGCTTCATGAAGAGTGAGGTAAAATTGTAGTGATTTGGGCTGTACTATTCTATAGAGGATAGATGGAAAACACCCTGTTGTAGGATACACTAGTTTCTTATCACATAAGGAGTCCTCAGAAAGCTGCAATGAAAGATACAGATCTCAGAGCATGTTCATGTTCCACTGGTATGTTACAGTTTGCACAGGTAGGAAAGAAGGTGGAGAGAAAGGCAACAGAAGGGGAAAGTAGGTGTGAACCTTTCATTAGTTAGCATTATAGCTTTCTCATGAAAGCCTTGCACCAGTGTTATTTTGGAAGAAGAGGAGGAATCCGGGAGCTTTGCAGGAGACAGGGGAGTTCCAGGTCTGGGTAAAGCTGACAGGGGTCTCAGAGGAGAGCTGAATGCATTCTGCAGCAGGGTGTGGGCAGGGTGGGCTCCAGGGGTGGATGTTGGTCTCCTGGATGAGAGTTGTGGCAGGTGAGGGCTGTGTGCAAGTTCCTGGTTGAGGACAAGTGAGGCACAGGCGGAGAGCTGGCAGAGAACCTTCTTCTGGGCCACCAGCCTCACCCAACACACAGCCTCATCTTCTGTCCCTGTCACTCCAATTCACACTTCTCGAAAGGTGAGTGAGAACACATGAAGAGCATTCTGAACAGAAGGGAAAGCATGTGCAAAGTCTCTGGGGCAGGAGAATTCCTGTTATGTCCAGGAGCAACAAGAAGACCCTGTGGCCACAGGAGACAGCTTAGGACATGAGCTCAGAGAGGTGAAAGAGTGTGACAGAAAGCTATTCCAGGGCTATAACCCCTTGAGATGCTGTTTCACTGGGCCATCCTGGCTACAGTGTTGAGAACAGATGACAGAGGGTTGAAGATGGCAAGGCAGGTCAATGACGAAGCTTTTCCAGGAACTCAGGCACTTGGGACCAGACAGGTGGCCTTGGATGGAGTGGTTAGAACTATTCTGGGTCCATTTTGAAGATGGAGCTCACAGGATTTGCTGATGGGATAACTATTAGGAGCAGGAGAACAGAGGAATTGGGGTAACTCTCAGGTGTTGTGGGTTGTCCTGATCGAGAGGAAGGAGAGGGTTTCTCAGGGGGTAGGAGGTAGTCCGTGTTCTGCATGCTGAGGAAGGTGCCTTTCCCGGTGGATCTGCTGAGGTTTGTGTCTGGGAGAACCTTTCACATCTCCTCCCTCAGCAATGCTCAAGTACAAGTATACCCCACTTTTTAAACGTTCACAGTAAGACACTGGGCTTTCTTGAAAGAACTATGTTATTACCCAGCTTCAGTAAGAGGAAGAGACCTGAAGAGGATTTCCCTCTTATGAAAAAAGGTGAACAGTGAGAATCGTGTTCAGCATCTGTTTTGGGGAGAAGCACAACAGAGGCGGCGTGCACCCCAACCAGCTCCTTCCTCTGGGAACCGCTCTCCGCATCCAGCCACCAGCACTTTGAATTGTGTCTGTAAGCTTCTGCTGTGCTTCATCATCATTTATGCTGGGCCTCTGTTAGAAACTTGTGTGCTGAGGCCTATGAAAAGCCAAAGAGAAGGAATTTTGGAGTCTGAGCACACTGTCTAATTGTTCGTTTAAATTAATGGTCATTCCTTCTTGACACCATTTCTGCTGTGCAAGGTTTCTCAGAAGCCCTGTACTTTCAAAGAGCAGGGAAACCTATACCCCATGCTGCGGGATTAGTTTTAGTCTCCATGCCTGACAGAACATTTCATGACTGTAGGATTTTCTCACTCAAACATTGAGACTTTGACCACCTTCACCCGTTTCTATCACCCCATCCCCAAATCTGGCACCTACCAACCTGCTCTCAGTATCTATGCGTTCAGTATTTGTTTATTCCACGTGGAATGTACATGAGAGCATCTGGTATTGGTCTTTCTGTGTCTGAGTTACTTGGCATAAGGCCCCCAAGGTCTGTGTTTCCATGTCTGGTTCTTGTGAATAATGCTGCAGTGAACGTGGGAGTGCATCTGTCTTTTTGAGGCAGCATTTTTGTGTTCTTCAAATCAATACTCAATAGAGCCATTACTGAGTCATGGGGTAGTTGTATTTATTTTTTCAGGAACCTCCATACCGTTTGTCACAGTGGCTGCACCAATTTCCATTCCCACCAACAGTGCACAGTGTCTCCTCGTCTGCACACCCTTGACCCCACCTGGTGTCTGTCTCTGGGACAATTGCTGTTCCAACAGTTGTGAGAGGATAGCCGATTGTGGGTTTGACTGATGTTTCTCTGACGATGATTAGTGATGTCGAACAACTTTTTCTGTCTGTTGGCACCTGTGTGCCATCTTTGGAAAGTATCTATTCACATATTCCTCCCATTTTTTATATAGTTTTTTTTTGTTTTGATTTGCATGAGTGTTGTGTGTATTTTGGATATTAGCCTCTTCTAACACATATGATTCGCAGATATTTTTTTCTTATTGGGTCAGTGGCCTTTTAAGTTTTTGCTGGTTTCTGTTGCTGTGTGGAAGATTTCAGTTTAATGTTGTTCCACTTGTTTATTTTTGCTTTTGTTGCCTTTGCATTTGGTGTCCGATCTGAAGACTCTTTGCCAAAACCAATGTCGAGAGACTTAGTACCTGTGTCTTCTTGGAGGTTTATGGATTCAGGTCTTATGTTCAAATCATTCATCCATTAAAAATTTTGTGTGTGGTGTAAGAAAGTGACCCAGTTATATTCTTCTGCATTTAGTGTCCATTTGCCTGTTACCGCTCACTGAAGAGACAGTCCTTCCCTCATGGCATATATTCTGCTGCTGTGTCGTAAGTTAGGATCATCTACATGTGGGTAAGTTTCTGAGCTTTCTGTACTGTTCCACTGACCTGGTGTCTGTGTTTATGCCAGTACCATCCTGTTTTGATGACAACAGCTTTATAATCCTGCTTGAAATCCAGGAGTGTGTTGACTGCACCTCTTTCTCCAGGTTGCTTTGTGGATTTGGTGTCTTTTGTGATTCCATATAAGTTTGAGGACTGTTTTCTATTTCCTTGAATAATGACACAGGAATTCAGATAGGCATTTCATCACATCTGTCGATTGCTTTGGGTACGATGGACATGTTCACATAATTAACTCTTCCAGTTAAGGAGCATGGCGTATGCTACCATTTGTTTGTGTTGCCTTCCAAATCTTTGACCCATACATTCTGCCCCCCTCGACACACATATTTTTCATTTCTTTTCTGCCATGTGTTGAGTGTACTATGTCTTTCTCATTCTTGGTTACTTTTATTCCTAGATTTTTTTTATGGAATTGTAAATGGCGTTGCTTTTTTAATTTCTCTTTGCGAAAGTGTGTCATCAGTATACAGAAATGCAAGAAGTTGGGTCATCTGGGTGGCTCCATAATGGAAGCGTCTACCTTCAGCTCAGGTCATGATCCCAGAGTTCTGGGATCGAGCCCCGTGTTGGGCTCCCTGCTTAGCAAGGGTCTGCTTTTCCCTCTTTCTGACACTCCCCCTGTTCGTGCTTTTTCTCTTCCTGTCAAATAAATAAATAAAATTTGAAAAAAATAATGACAACAGGTCTCTGCATATTGACTTTATATCCTGCAGCTTTCTTGAATTTTTTTATTCTAACAGGTTTTTTTTGTGGAATCTTTCGAGATTTCATGTCATTTGCAAATTGTGCCAGTTTTTCTGTATGGATTTCATATCTTTCTCTTTTTTTAAAATTGTTATTCACCCTACAGTACTTCATTTGTTTTTGATGTAGTGTTCCATGATTCATTGTTTGCATATAACACCTAGTGCTCATTATGACAAGTGCCCTCCTTTTTTTTTAAGAATTTATTTATTTATTCAACAGAGATAGAGACAGCCAGCGAGAGAGGGAACCCAAGTAGGGGGAGTGGGAGAGGAAGAAGCAGGCTCACAGCAGAGAGCCTGTTGTGGGACTCGATCCCATAACGCCAGGATCATGCCCTGATCTGAAGGCAGACGCTTAACCGGTGTTCCACCCAGGTGCCCCCTACCTTGTTAATTTTAACCATTCTAACTGGTGTAAGGTGGTATCTCATTGTCGTTTTGATTTGTATTTGCCTGATGGCAAGTGATGTGGAGCATTTTTTCATGTGTCTGTTGGCCATTTGTATGTCTTCTCTGGAGAAGAATCTCTTTGTGTCTTCTGCCCATTTTTTGGGTGTCGAGTTTGAGGAGTTCTTTATAGATCTTGGATACCAGCCCTTTATCTGTAATATCATTTGCAGATATCTTCTTCAATTCCATAGGTTGCCTTTTTGTTTTGTTGATCGTTTGCTTTGCCGAGCAGAAGTTTTTATCCTGATGAAGTGCCAATAATTCATTTTTGCTTTTATTTCCTTTGCCTTTAGAGATGTGGCTTGCAAGAAGTTATTGTGTCCAAAGTTGAAGAGTTCTTTTGATTTTGATATGATACAGGAATCCATTATCTTTCTTTCCTGATTGTATTCGAGTCCTCTGTCTTTCTTGGTGAGTCTAGCTA
The DNA here is from genome assembly GCF_024610735.1 of Ursus americanus. Classification (NCBI taxonomy): domain Eukaryota; kingdom Metazoa; phylum Chordata; class Mammalia; order Carnivora; family Ursidae; genus Ursus; species Ursus americanus. The sequence continues at coordinate 894,450 of NW_028273644.1, read as the reverse complement.
AGTTTGTCAGTTTGTTTTTCTTTCCAAAAAAGGCAGCTCTCATTTTCATTGTTTTTTTTTTTTGTCTTTTTCATCTCTGTTGGATTTATTTATGCCTTCCTTTTTGTTATTTCCTTATTTCTACTAATTTGGGGCTTTGTTGGTTGTTTTTTTTTTAATTCTTTACCACATAAATCAGGTTGTTTATTGGAGAGCATTCTCATGGATTGATGAAGACTTGAATTTCTATGAATATCCCCCATAAAGCTACTTTTGCTGCATCCCATAAGTTTTTATAGGTTGTCTTTTTCATCAGTGTCAAGGTACTTCTAAATTTTTTTTGATTTCTTCTTTGACTGTTGGTTCAGTAGCATGTTGTTAAATCTCCACATATTTTTTTAAGATTATTTAAGTATCTGACAGAGAGTGAGACAGCGAGAGAGGGAACGCAAGCAGCGGGGTGGGAGAGGGAGAAGTGGGCTTCCCACTGAGCAAGGAGCCTGATTCGGGGCTAGATCCCAGGATCCTGGGATCACGACCTGAGCTGAAAGCACATCCTTAACGACTGAGCCACCCAGGCCCCAAAAATCTCCACCTATTTTTGACTGTCCCATTTTTTTCTTGAGACTGATTTCTAGTTTCATATCATTGTGGTTGGACAAGATTTGAAGCAGAAGGTGAAGAGAGCATTCAGATGAAAGGTTTGTTTCCTGGAGGGTTTTCTGTGGGCAGACCATGAGTTCAGTGGGCAGGAGGAAGGTTTTATGAGATGGGGGGTGGGGATAACCCTTGTTAGAATTACTGACTACTACCATGCAGGCTGTGTGCTACCGTTCACACCATAGTCCTGATGGACTTGTACTTCATTAGAAATATTTTCTAGGAGGTGTAGGCATAGCCTTCACTTAAAGAAAGATGCCATGTGTGTTCATGGCATGACCCCAGGTCAGCAACCAGGATGTATGGTATTGTGGGGGATCAGAACCAGGCTTTCTGTGGGAAGTGACAGAAATAAGGTATGGTGAGCTCCATGACCATAGGTGAGGTCCCGAGTGTCCCATTTGGTGTTGGGTTCTATGGATCTGTCTCATCAGGTGCTGTGGAATTCAGGGACACCCTCCTGTCTGTGGATTTGTGTGGAGACAGGTAGACATCAGTGTCTGGCCAGGCACGAGGGTTGCACTGGACCACCACCAGTGGTGCAGCGTGAGGGGGAGCCACTGCTTGGTTTCCAGGAAAGCTGACCAGGGTCTGTGACCATGATTCCTAACAGCTGCAAGGGGAGAGGCTGCCGGGGGTGGTGCACACTTCCTAGAGTTGTGGTCAGGACTAGTCTGGAGCACAAAAAGTCAGCCACACCGGGCACAGAAGGCACCCAGTCAGTGTAGCTGTGGGCACTGCTCCCATGGTACTTTCGGGCCAGCTCAATGCAGCCACCTCCTGCTTTTCATCATCATCTTCAAGGTCATGTGCCTCTGCTCTTGCCCCATGGCCTCCGGCGTATTGTCCGTCCTCCATCTGGCCCTTGTCCCTCGTGCCCTGTGCAGTCCGATGCCAGGGTAGCCTTCTTGAGACAAATATCTGGCCCTGATGGAACACTTCCATGGATCTCCTGTGATGCGAGGATGATGCCCTGCCCTGGAAGGGGGCTGCAGGTCCCCAATCAGTAGAGCCATGTCTCCCTCTTCAGCATGGCCTGCCCTCCCCTCAGTCTTCTTCAGGGAAGCTCTCCCCACTTCCTGAGATGACAGCTCTGAACTTAAAAATGAATGTTATTTTACATATCTCTATGCCTTAATTCATCCATGGCATGTCTTTCAACCCCGTTAGTGGGTTTTTTCTTTTTTAGCAGTTCTGAAGGGCTGTCTGGTCAAGGAGGGGATGACCTGGGTGGGGCAGCTTTCCCTCTCATCTCCCTCAGCATGTCTCTGAGCCCTGGGGCCAGCTGTCCCAGTGAGGATTGTGGAACCCGAGCCAGCCCATCCTGAGCCCAGGCTGTGGCAGCTCATAGACTGATGCATGTTGGTGGGCAGGTGGCATGGGCCAGGGGTAGGCAGTGTCTCCTTCTCATTCCTTCCCTCCCTTCCTCCCAGAGGTAGCTCAGAGCAGCCTTCAACCCCTGCATCTCCAGATCCCTTGGCTTATGCCTCCTGTGTTCAGCTGGTGACCTTGGAGTTTTGCATGGATTCTACCTCCCGTACCCTCTCCCGTAGCAGTTCCTGGATCAGGGGAGAGGTCGGACCCTTGTCTGTTTTTGGTCTTCTTCCTGTCCCGCACCAAGCCCACTCACATTTGCATCTTCCATGTATGTGCTTGGAAGCAAGCCCATCCATAGGGAACCTATTACCCAAATGGATCCAGGCAATGAACATTGAAGTAGAGATCCAGGATCCATAATAAACCTGCTCGGAAACCTGTCCCAAAGTCTGTGACTCTCTCACACTGAAACAGAAACAATAATAGCTTCCTGGACTGTGAAGTGACATGTGTCTCTACTTCCAATCTTGAATGCATAGGTGCTGAGCCTGGACTGAAAAGGACCATGGCTCCCGTGGGCTGGAATCCATGGTAAGAACTCAGTGAAATCTGAATTTGAGGCATGGAGTGAATAATTATTGTAGAGTGAATCCTCCCAAGTAGGGCTTATGCACATTGCACAGGAAAAGCTTTTTCAAAGAGGTTCCTGAAAGAAAAATCTTGTTTAAAATTTATTTTAATTCCAGTAGAGCTAATATACAGTGTTACATTCGTTTCAGGTGTACAATAGAGTGATTCAGTAATTCTATATATTACTCAGTGGTCATCAAGAAAAGCGTCCTCTTAATCCCCTTCATCTATTTCACTCATCCCTCTATCCACCTCCTCTCTGGTAACCATCCGTTTCTTCTCTATTGTTAAGAGTTTGTATTTTGGTGTGTCTCCTTTTTCTCTTTTAGTTATTTATTTTTGTTTGTTTCTTAAATTCCCCATTAGAGTGACATCGTATGGTATTTGTCTTTCTCTGACTGACTGATTTTAGTTAGGATAATACTCTCTAGCTCCATCCATGTGTCTGCAAATGGCAAGGTTTCATTCTTTTTCAAGCCGAGTAATACTCCAGTGTGTGTGTGTGTGTGTGTGTGTGTGTGTGTGTGTGTGTGAATAATCACATCTATCCTCTCATTTGTCAATTTTTCTACAGACACTTGGGTTGCTTCCATATTGTGATATTGTAAATAATGGTGCAAGAAACATAGGGGTGCACGTATCCTTTTAAGTTACTCTTTTCCTATTCTTTGGGTAAATACGAGTAGTTTGATTGTTGGATCGTAGGGTAGTTCTATATTTAATTTTTTGAGGAACCTTCATACTGTTTTCCACGGTGGCCACCACAGTTTGCATTCCCACCCACAGTTTGCGAGGATTCCCCTTTATCCACATCCTCCCAACACCTGCTCTTTGTTGTGCTTTTGATGTTAGCCATTCTGACAGGTTTGAGATATTACCTCATTGTCCTTTGGATTTACATTTTCCTGATGATGGGTGATGGTGAACATCTTTTCACGGGACTGTTGGCCATTTGTATTTCTTCTTTGGAGAAATGTCTGTCCATGTCCTCTGCCTATTTTTTAACTGGATTATTTGTTTTTTGGGGGGTCGAGTAGTATCAGTTGTATATGTTTTGGACACTATCCCTTTATTGCATATGATCTTTGCAAATATCTTCTCCATTTGAGTAGGTTGTCTTATTATTTTTACGTTTTCATTGTTCTTCTGCCGTGTGGAAACTTTTTATTTTGCTGTATTCCCAATAGTTTATTTTTGCTTTCATTTCCTTTGCCTCAGGTCACAGTCTAGAAAAACGTTGGTATGGTCCATGTCAAGAAGTTACTGTCTTCCCTCCTGTAGGATTTTTATGGATTCAGGTCTCATATTGAGGTCTTGAAACTGTTTTGTGTTTGTCTTTATTGTGTAAGAAAGCAGTCTAATTTCATTCTTTTGTGCGTAGCTGTCTAGTTTTCCCAACACCATTTGTTGTAGAGAATGTCCTTTTCCCTTTTGATATCGTTGCTTGCTTTGTGGAAGATTCATGGACCACATAATTGTGGGTTTCTGTCTGAACTTGTATCCTGTTCCTTTGGTCGCTGTGTCTATTTTTGTGCCGTACTGTCTTGTTAGGATGACTGCAGCTTTGTAGTATAACGTGAAATCTGAAATTGTGAGTCCTCCAGCTTTGTTTTTCTTTTCCACATTGCACTGGCTGTTCGGAATCTTTAGTGGTTCCATACAAATGTTTAGGATTGTTTATTCGAAGTCTTTTGTTCTTTAATTTAAATTCAGTTAGCCAACTTACAGTACATCATTAGTTTCAAATGTAGTCTTCAATAAATTTTCTGTCGTGTGTAACACCCAGTGCTCATTGTATCGTGTGACCTCCTTAATGCTACTCACCCAGTTACATCCCCCCCCAACTTCTCCTCCCACATTCATCAGTTTCTTGCGATAGTTATGAGTCTATCATGGGTTTTCTCCCTCTCTGATGACTTCCCATTCTATTTTCCCTTCCTTCCCCTATGGTCTTCTTCCTTGTTTCTGATATTCCACATAGGAGTGAAAGCATATGATCATTGTCTTTCTTTCATTGACTTATTCCACTCAGCATAATACCCTCCAGCTCCACCCAGGTCGGTGTGATGGTAAGTATTCATCCTTTCTGATGGCTGAGTAATATTCCATTATATATATGATCCACATCTTCTTTATCCATTCATCTATCCATGCTCATCTGCACTCCTTCCACAGTTTGTCTATTATGGATATTGCTACTATGAACACTGGGGTGCATGTGTCCCTTCTTCACTACCTCTGTCTCTTTGGGGTAAATACCCAGTAGTGCAATTCCTGGGACATAGGGTAGCTATATTTATAACTTCTTGAGGAAACTCTGTACCATTTTCAATAGTGGTTGTACCGGACTGCATTCGTATAGGGGTGTAAGAGGGTTCCCATTTCTCCACATCCTCTCCAACATGTATAGTTTCATGTCTTCTTATTTTTAGATATTCAGCCTCGTGTTATATGGCATTTATAGGGGTTTAAATTTGCATTTCCCTAAAGCCAAGTGATATGAAGCATTTCTGCATGTATCTTTTGGTCACCAGTACGTCATCATCAGTGAAGTGACTTCCCATTTTAATCCATCTCAAGACCTAAAGCTGGGTAAGGCTCTGAAGCTGGATGATGCCATTGGTTGGAAGTGTGGAGAATTTCAAAAGATCTCCATGGAGAGCAAGTTTAAAGGTCAGTGTGAAGCTACTAATTGGATCCGGGGAGATCTCTGAAAGTGGGGGTTGCCTGGGATGGGCTGAGGGGGGCCCTCCGATTTTCCAATGAATCCTTTCTACAGCCCCAAATGGACAGTTTCCTGCCGTGGGGCAGGCTGATTCCTCTAGTCGTACAGAGGTGAGCCCAATGCCTGGTGCCTTGGAGGCATGCAAACGGGGAGGGACCCTCAGCTGAGGACCCAGGGTTAGGTTAGGCCTCAAGAGACAGCAGGTCCGAACTGCCCAGTGCTCAGAGAACTCCCCGGCCGAGTGACATGACGGCACAATGGCCGGTGAGTGTGAGCCTTGGGGTTTCATCTGGAAGGGCCCACAAAGTTCGGGGTACACCTGAAGGGGCTCTCAGCGGGTGCCCCAATTCTCTTGCCCTGAATGCTCTGTTGTTCCCCAAAATGGTGGAGTTAACTGTGGGCTGCAGGCTGAGTCCTACGGTGGGGCTTGGGTGTCCCCAATCCCCCGGAGTGTGGTGCCAGGACCCTAGGGAGGGACCCCTCTGTGGCCAACCTAAGGTAAGGGTTAGGGTCCAGGAGCCCGGCAGGGACAATCTGCAAGCTGTGCGGCGAGCTCTGTGGAGGGCTGAGAGGAGGCCATGGGCGAGGGTGAGAATGGGCCTCAGGGTTGGGGCACGGGGGGGGGGGGCTGCCAAAGGTAGGGATGGGCTCCGGGGGCCTCCCCAAGTTCTCGTGCCCTGTAGGCTCCGTAGAGCCCCTAGGGGCACGTTTTCCTGTCGGGTGGCAAGCTGAGTCCTGCGGTGGGGCACAGATATCCCAATTCCCCAGGTCTGCGGTGTAAGGCTCCTGGGGAGACCCCCAAACCTGCGGCCAGGCTAGGGCTAGCGTTAGGCCCCAGGAGCCCCTCAGGCCCAATCTGCTGGCTGTATGTCGAGCTACACAGGCTTAGGTGAGGGTGTGGGGAGGGTGAGCGTGGGCCTCAGGGTTGGGGTGCGGGTGGCCGCCGATGTTCGCTGGTGGCTCAGGAGGGCCCTCCTGGTTCTCCCGCCCTGAATGTTCTATGGCCTCCCAAGGTGCACGGTTTCCTGGAGGGTGGCAGACTGAGTCCTGCTGTGGGGCTCAGGTGTACTGAGTCCCCGCAACTGTGGCTCCAGGCTCCTGGGGAGGGGCCCCTCCACAGATGAACTAGGGTTATGGTTGGGGCCCAGGAACCCCGCAGGCCAGATCTGCCCACTATGTGGTGAGCTCTGCCGCGGGCTGAGGTGAGGGTGCGGGGTGGGGTGAGCATGGGCTTCAAGGTTGAGTTTAGGGATCGCCGAAGTTCGCCGGGGGCTCTGGGGGCCCTCCTGGTTCTCCCACCCTGAATGCTCCACAGCCTCCCAAGGGGCACGGTTTCCTGCGGGCTGGCAGGCTTTGTCCTGCAATGGGACTCAGGTGTCCCCAGTCCCTGGGGCTGCGGCACCGGGCCCCAGGGGAGGGGCCCTACCCAGCCGAACTAGCGTCAGGTCTAGGTCCCAGGAACCCGGCAGGCCTGATCTGCCGGCTCTGCGACGAGCTCAGTGGCAAGCTGAAGGGAAGGCGTGGGGCGGGATGAGCGTGGGCCTCAGGGTTGGGGTGTAGGGGGTCGCCGAGGATCACTGGGGGCTCAGGGGGGCCCTACCAGTTCTCATGCAGGGGATGCTCTGTGGCGCCCCAAGGGGCATGGTTTCCTGAGGGGTGGCAGGCTGAGTCCCGTGGTGGGGCTCAGGTGTACCCAATCCCCGGGGTTAGGGTACGGATTAGGGTATGGGTTAAGGTTAGGGTATGGGTTACGGTTAGGGTATGGGTGAGGGTAGGGGTTAGGGATAGGGTAAGGAGAGGGTACTGATTAGGGTTGGGTTTAGGGGTTACAGGTTGGAGGTTATGGGTTAGGGTACAGATTAGGGTTTAGGGTATGGGTTAGGGTTTAGGGTTTCGGTTTAGGGTTAGGGTTAGGGTTGGAGTACGGGTTAGGTTTAGGGTACGGGTTAGGGTTAGGGTACGGGTTAGGGTGCGCATTAGGGTACAGTTTAGGGTACAGGTTAGGGTACGGTTTAGGGTAAGTGTTGGCGTACCGATTTGTGTATGGTTTAGGGTACGGATTAGGGTTAGGGTACAGTTTAGGGTTATGGTACAGGTTAGGTTACGGTGTAGGTTTAGGGTTAGGGTACGGGTTAGGGAACGTGTTAGGGATAGGTATACGGTACGGGTTAGGGTTAGGGTATGGGTTAGTGTCTGAGTTAGGGATAAGGGACGGGTTAGGGTATGGGTTATGGTACGGGTTAGGGTATGGGTTAAGGTTAAGGTAAAGGTACTGGTTAGGGTTAGGGTACGGGTTACGGTTTAGGGTTTAGGGTTACAGTTAGGGTATGGGTTAGGGTTAGGTTTCGGGTAGGGTTAGGGTACGGGTTATGGTACGAGTTAGGGTATGGGTTAAGGTCAGGATTTAGGGTTAAGGTTAGGGTTCGGGTTAGGGTACTTGTTAGGGTTACGGTTAGGTTTAGGGTATGGTTTAAGTTACAGGTTAGGGTACAGTTTACGGTTAAGGTTAGGGTACGGGTTAAGGGTATGGGTTTGAGTACGTGTTAGGGTTATGGTTAGGGTTAGGGTACAGGTTAGGGTTAGGGTTAGGGTACGGGTTAGAGTTAGGGTTAGAGTATGGGTTAGGGTCCGGGTTAGTGTTAGGTTTAGGGTTAGGTTAGGGTTAGGGTAAGGATTAGGGGTTAGGGTTAGGTTTAGGTTAGGGGTTAAGGTTTAGGGTTTAAGGTTAGGCGTTAGGGTTTAGGGTTAGGGTTAGACCCCAGTAGGCCAGCAGGACTGATGCGCCGGCTGTGCGGTGAGCGGAGGAGTGGGCCGAGGTGAGGGTGCTGGCGAGTGGGAGTATGGTATCCAGTGTTTTGGCGCCGGGGGCCTTTTAACGTCGCTAGAGGCTCGGAGGGCCCTGCCCTTTCTCCCGCCCTGAATGACCAGTGGAGCCCCTAGCAGCCCGGGTGGTGGCGGGGTGGCAGTGTGAGTCTGGCACTGCGGTTTGGGGGTCCCCAATTCCGTGTGTTGTAGCGCAAGGCCCTTTGGGAGTGGCCCCTCTGGGCCGTCCTAGGGTTAGTGTTAGCAACCAGGAGTCCAGCAGGCATGATCCACCATCTGTGTGGTAGCGGAGGACTGGATCAAGGTGAAGGCGCCGGCGTGCTGGAATGTGAGCCCAAGAATTTTGGCGCGGGGGGCCTCTGAAGGTCTCTGGGGGCTAGGAGGGCCTTGCCCGTTCTCCCACCCTGAATGAACGGCGGCGCCCCTAGCAGCCCGGGTGGCGGCGGGTCGGCAAAGTGAGTCCTGGCTGGGGCTCGGGGGTCCCCAATCCCAAGCGTTGCGGCACCAGGACCCTTGGGAGGGGCCCCATGGGGTCCGACCTAGGGTTAGGGTTAGCCCCCAGGAGGCCGGCAGGCCCGATCCGCCCGCTGTGCATGGAGTGGAGGGGCGGGCCAAGGTGAGGGTGCTGGGGAGCGGGAGCTTGGGAGCCCATGTTTTTGCGTGGGGGGCCTTCGAAGGTCAGCGGGGGCTCGGAGGTCCCTGCCCGTTCTCCTGTCCTGATTGACCGGTGGTCCCCTAGTGGCTTGGGTGCCTGAAGGGCAGCAGGGTGAGTCCGGCACTTGAACACGGGGTCCCCATCCCCAGCGTTGTGACGCCAGGCCCCTTGGGAAGGGCCCCTCGGGGGCCAACCTATGGTTAGGGTTAGCCCCCAGGAGCCACGCAGGCCGGATACACCACCTGTGCATCGAGCGGAGAGTTGGGCCGAGGTGAGGGTGCTGGTGAACATGAGCCTGGGTCCAAGCGTTTTTGTTCTGGGCGCCTTTGAAGGTCGGCGGGGGTTCAGAGGGCCCTGCCAGTTCTCCCACTCTGAATGAATGGCGGCGCCCCTAGCGGCCCGTGTGGGGTGGAGCGGCAGCGTGCATCCGGCGCTGGGGCTTGGGGGTCCCCAATCCCAGGCGTTGTGGCTCCAGGCCTCTTAGGATGAGACCTTCAGGGGCCGTCCTAGGGTTAGGGTTAGCGCCCTGGAGGCCGGCAGGCCCGAGTCGCTGGCTGTGCGAGGAGCGGAGGTGCGGGCCGAGTTGAGGGTGCTGGTGAACATGAGCCTGGGCCCAAGTGTTTTGATTCGGGGAGACTTGGAACATAGGTGGGGGCTCGGAGATCCCTGCCCCTTCTCCCACCCTGAATGAACGGTGGCGCCCCTAGCGGCCCGTGTGGGGCGGAGCAGCAGCGTGCATCTGGCGCTGGGGCTTGGGGGTCCCCAATCCCCGGCGTTGTGGCGCCAGGCCCCTTGGGAGAGGCCCCTCTGGTGCAACCTAGGGTTGGGTTTAGCCCCCAGGAAGCCAGCAGGCCCTATTCGCCAGCTGTGTGGAGAGTGGAGTGGCGGACCGAGGAGAGGGCGCTGGTGAGTGGGAGGGTGGGCCTGGGTGTTTTTGTGCGGGGGGGGCCTTCGAAGGTCGCTGTGTCTCCAAGGGCCCTGCCTGTTCTCCCGACCTGAATGAACGGCAACACCCCAGGCCCCCGGGTGGCGGCTGGGCAGCAGGGTGAGTCAGGTGCTGAGGTTCGGGGTCCCCAATCCCCGGCGTTGCGTCGCCAAGCCCCTTGGGAGGGGACCCTTGGGGATCATGTAGGGTTATGGTTAACCCCAGGAGGCCGGTGGACCTGATCAGCTGCTGTGCGGCACGCGGAGGTTTGGGACGAGGTGAGGGCACTGGCAAGACTGAGCATGAGCAAAGAGTTAGTGTCTGCGGGGGCTCCGAGGACCTGCCCGTTCTCCCGCTCAGAATGACCGGTGGGGACCCTAGCGGCAGGGGTGGATGAAGGGCAGCAGGGTGAGTCCACACTTGGGCTTGGGGTCCCCATCCCCGGCGTTGCGGCACAAGGCCACTTGGGAAGGGCCCCTCGGGGGGCCGACCTACAGTTAGGTTTAGCCCCCAGGAGGCCAGCAGTCCCGGTACACCACCTGGGCGTCGAGCGGAGAGTTGGGTTAAGGTGAGGGTGCTGGTGAACATGAGCCTGGGCCCAAGCGTTTTGGTTCGGGGCGCCTTCGAAGGTGGGCGGGGGTTCGGAGGGCCCTGGCAGTTCTCCCACCATGAGTGAATGGCGGCGCCCCTGGCGGCCCGTCTGAGGCGGGGCGGCAGGGTGCATCCGGTGCTGGGGCTTGTGGGTCCCCAATCCCTGGCGTTGCGATGCCAGGCCCCTTGGGAAGGGCCCCTCGGGGGCCGACCTATGCTTAGGGTTAGCCCCCAGGAGGCCAGCAGGCCTGATCGGCTGGCTGTGCGGTGTGCGGAGACGTGGTCCGAGGTGAGGGCACTGGCGAGCGGGAGCGTGGGCCCGGGCGTTTTGGCGCGGTGGGCCTTTGAAGGTCGCCGTGTCTCGGAGCGCCCTGCCCATTCTCCCACCCTGAATGAACGGCAGCACCCCAAGCCCCCGGGTGGTGGCTGGGCGCCAGGGTGAGTCCTGTGCTGAGCCTTGGGGTCCCCAATCCCCACTGTTGCGGAGTCAGGCCCTTGGGAGGGGCTCCTCCTGGGCAGACCTAGGGTTAGAGTTAGCACCCAGGAGGCCGGCAGGCCCAATCCTCTGGCTGGGCGGCGAGAGGTGCGTGGGCCCAGGTAAAGGCTCTGGCGAGCAGAAGCATGGGTCCCTGTATTTTGGCGCAGGAGGCTTCAAATGTTGCTGGTTTCTCCAGGGCCCTGTCAGTTCTCCCGCCCTAAATGACTGGCGGCGCCCCTAGTGGCCCGGGTGGCAGCGTTGTGGGAGGGTGAGTCTGGCTCTGGGGCTTGGGGTCCCAGATCCCCGGTGTAGTGGCACCAGGACCCTTGGGAGGGGCCCCTGGGGGGCCGACGTAGGGTTAGGGTTACCCCAAGGAGACCGTGAGGCCTAATCCGCACGCTGTGAGGTGAGCAGAGGTGTGGGCTGAGGTGAGGGCACTGGGGAGCGGGAGCGTGGGCAGCAGCGTTTTGGCGCGGGGAGCCTTTGAAGGTCACTGGTGGCTTGGAAGGCCCTGCCCTTCTCTCACCCTCTATGACCGGCGGCGCCCCTAGCGGCCTGGGTGGGGACAGTGCGGCAGGGTGAGTCTGGCTCTGGGGCTCTGAGTCAGCAATCCCCAGCGTTGCAGAGCTAGGACGCTTGGGATGTCCCCACAGGGCTGACCTAGGGTTTTGGTTAGCTGCCAGGAGCCCGGCAGGCCCTATCCACCGGCTCTGAAGCAAGCGGAGGGGCGGGCCGAGGTGAGGGCGCTGGTGAGCAGTATTCTGGGAGCCAACGTTTTTGCGCGGGGAGCCTTCAAAGGTCAGCGTGGGCTCGGAGGGCCCTGCCCGATCTCCTGCCCTGATTGACTGGCGGGGCCTCTAGCGGCTCGGGTGGCTGAAGGGCAGCAGGGTGAGTCCGGCACATGGGCTCGGGGTCCCCATACCGAGCGTTGCGACGCCAGGCCCCTTGGGAAGGGCCCCTCGGGGGCCGACCTATGGTTAGGGTTAGCCTCCTGGAGCCCCGCAGGCCCGATACACCACCTGTGCGTCGAGGGGAGAGCTGGGCCGAGGTGAGAGTGCTGGTGAACATGAGCCTGGGCCCAAGCGTTTTGGTTCCGGGCGCCTTCGAAGGTGGGCGGGGGTTCGGAGGGCCCTGGCAGTTCTCCCACCATGAGTGAATGGCGGCGCCCCTAGCGGCCCGTCTGAGGCGGGGCGGCAGGGTGCATCCGGTGCTGGGGCTTGTGGGTCCCCAATCCCCGGCGTTGCGATGCCAGGCCCCTTGGGAAGGGCCCCTCGGGGGCCGACCTATGCTTAGGGTTAGCCCCCAGGAGGCCAGCATGCCTGATCGGCTGGCTGTGCGGTGTGCGGAGACGCGGTCCGAGGTGAGGGCGCTGGCGAGCGGAAGCGTGGACCCGGGCGTTTTGGCGCGGTGGGCCTTTGAAGGTCGCCCTGTCTCAGAGAGCCCTGCCCATTCTCCCACCCTGAATGAACGGCAGCATCCCAAGCCCCCGGGTGGTGGCTGGGCGCCAGGGTGAGTCCTGTGCTGAGCCTTGGGGTCCCCAATCCCCACTGTTGCGGCGCCAGGCCCCTTGAGAGGGGCTCCTCCTGGGCCGACCTAGGGTTAGAGTTAGCACCCAGGAGGCCGGCAGGCCCAATCCTATGCCTGGGCGGTGGGAGGTGCGCGGGCCCAGGTAAAGGCTCTGGCGAGCAGAAGCATGGGTCCCTGCATTTTGGCGCGGGAGTCTTCAAATGTTGCTGGTTTCCTTAGGGCCCTGTCAGTTCTCCCACCCTGAATGACCGGCGGCGCCCCTCGCGGCCCGGGTGGCAGCGTTGTGGGAGGGTGAGTCTGGCTCTGGGGCTTCGGGTCCCAGATCCCAGGCGTACGGGCACCAGGACCCTTGGGAGGGGCCCCTGGGGGGCCGACCTAGGGTTAGGGTTAGCCCCAAGGAGACAGTGAGGCCCAATCCGCACGCTGTGAGGCGAGCAGAGGTGTGGGCCGAGGTGAGGGCACTGGGGAGTGGGAGCGTGGGCACCAGCGTTTTGGCGCGGGGAGCCTTTGGAGGTCACCGGTGGCTTGGAAGGCCCTGACTTTCTCTCACCCTCTATGACCAGCGGTGCCCCTAGCGGCCTGGGTGGGGACAGTGCGGCAGGGTGAGTCTGGCTCTGGGGCTCTGAGTCACCAATCCCCAGCGTAGCAGAGCCAGGCCACTTGGGATGTCCCCTCAGGGCCGACCTAGGGTTTTGGTTAGCTGCCAGGAGCCCGGCAGGCCCTATCCACCGGCTCTGAAGCAAGCGGAGGGGCGGGCCGAGGTGAGGACGCTGGCGAGCAGGATCCTGGGAGCCAACGTTTTTGCGCGGGGAGCCTTCAAAGGTCAGCGTGGGCTCGGAGGGCCCTGCCCGATCTCCTGCCCTGATTGACCGGCGGGGCCTCTAGCGGCTCGGGTGGCTGAAGGGCAGCAGGGTGACTCCGGCACATGGGCTCGGGGTCCCCATCCCCAGTGTTGCGACGCCAGGCCCCTTGGGAAGGGCCCCTCGGGGACCGATCTATGGTTAGGGTTAGCCTCCTGGAGCCCCGCAGGCCCGATACACCACCTGTGCGTCGAGGGGAGAGCTGGGCCGAGGTGAGGGTGCTGGTGAACATGAGCCTGGGCCCGAGGGTTTTGGTTCGGTGCGCCTTCGAATGTCGGCAGGGGTTCGGAGGGCCCTCCAGTTCTCCCACCCTGAATGAATGGCGGCGCCCCTAGCGGCCCGTGTGGGGCGGGGCGGCAGCGTGCATCCGGCGCTGGGGCCTGGGGGTCCCCAATCCCCGGCGTTGCGGCTCCAGGCCCCTTAGGAAGGGAGCTTCAGGGGCTGTCCTAGGGTTAGGGTTAGCGCCCAGGAGGCCGGCAGGCCCCAGTCGCCAGCTGTGCGAGGAGTGGAGGTGCGGGCCAGGTTGAGGGCGATGGCCAGCAGGAGGGTGGTCCCCAGCATTTTGGCGCCCTGGGCCTTCGAATGTTGCCATGGCTCGGAGGGCCCTGCCCTTTCTCCTGCCCTGAATAACCAGCGACGCCCCTAGCGGCTCCGTGGGCAGTGGGGCGGCAGGGTGACTCCCGCGCTGCGGCTCGGGGATCCCCAATCCCCAGCTTTGCGGGGCCAGGCCCCTTGGGAGGGGCTCCTCGTGGGCCGACCTAGGGTTAGAGTTAGCACCCCGGAGGCCGGCAGGCCCAATCCTCTGGCTGGGCGGCGAGAGGTGGGTGGGCATAGGTAAAGGCGCTGGCGAGCAGGAGCCTGGGCCCCTGCATTTTGGCGCGGGAGGCTTCAGATGTCTCCGGTTTCTCCAGGGCCCTGTCCCTTCTCCCGCCGTGAATGACTGGCGGCGCCCCTTGTGGCGTGGGTGGCGGGGTTGCGGCAGGGTGAGTCTGGCTCTGGGGCTTGGGGTCCCCGATCCCTGGTGTAGTGGCACCAGGACCCTTGGGAGGGGCCCCTGGGGGGCCGACCTAGGGTTCGGATTAGCCCCCAGGAGGCCAGCAGGCCCTATCTGCCCGCTGTGTGGCGAGTAGAAGGGCGGGCCGAGGTGAGGGCGCTGGGGAGTGGGAGCGTGGGCACCAGCGTTTTGGTGCGGGGAGCCTTTGAAGGTCACCATGGGCTCAGAAGTCCCTGCCCCTTCTCTCTCCCTGAATGACCGGCGGCGCCCCTAGCGGCCCAGGTGGCGATAGTGCGGCAGGGTGAGTCTGGCTCTGGGGCTCTGAGTCACCAATCCCCAGCGTTGCAGAGCCAGGCCCCTAGGGATGTGCCCCACGGGGCCGACCTAGGGTTTTGGTTAGCCCCCAGGAGCCTGGCAGGCCCTATCCACCGGCTCTGAATCAAGCGGAGGGGCGGGCCGAGGTGAGGGCGCTGGGAGCAGGAGCATGGGAGCCAAGGTTTTTGCACGTGGGGCCTTTGAAGGTCAGCGCGGGCTCGGAGGTCCCTGCCCATTTTCTTGTCCTGATTGACCCGTGGTCCCCTAGCGGCTTGGGTGGCTGAAGGGCAGCAGGGTGAGTCCGGCACTTGGGCACGGGGTCCCCATCCCCAGCGTTGCGACGCCAGGCCCCTGGGGAAGGGCCCCTCGGGGGCCGACCTATGGTTAGGGTTAGCCCCCAGGAGCCACGCAGGCCCGATACACCACCTGTGCATCGAGAGGACAGTTGGGCCGAAGTGAGGGTGCTGGTGAACATGAGCCTGGACCCAAGCGTTTTGGTTCTGGGCGCCTTCGAAGGTCAGCGGGGGTTTGGAGGGCCCTGCCATTTCTCCCTCCCCGAATGAATGGCGGCGCCACTAGCGGCCCGTGTGGGGCGCGGCGGCAGCGTGCATCCAGCGCTGGGGCTTGAGGGTACCCAATGCCCAGCGTTGCGGTGCCAGGCCCCTTAGGAAGGGACCCTCAGGGGCTGCCCTAGGGTTCTAGTTAGCGCCCAGGAGGCCGGCAGGCCCGAGTCGCCGGCTGTGCAAGGAGCGGAGGTGCGGGCCGAGTTGAGGGTGCTGGTGAACATGAGCCTGGGCCCAAGCATTTTGATTTGGGGTGCCTTCAAATGTAGGTGGGGGCTCGGAGGGCCCTACCCGTTCTCCAGCCCTGAATGACCGGCGGCACCCCTCGCGGCCTGGGTGGCGACAGGGTGGCAGGGTGAGTCCGGCGCTGGGGCTCAGGGGTCCACAATCCCCGGTGTTGCGGTGCCAGGACCCTTGGGAGGGGCCCTCGGGGGTCGATCTAGGGTTACGGTTAGCCCCCAGGAAGCCGGTGGACCCGATCAGCGGCTGTGCAGCACGCGGAGGGTTGGGCCGAGGTGAGGGCGCTGGCGAGACTGAGCATGAGCCCAAGTGTTTTGGTGCGGGGCGCCTTCGAAAGTAGGTGGGGGCTCGGAAGGACCTGCCCGTTCTCCCGCTCTGAATGACCGGTGGGGCCCCTAGAGGCTCCGGGGCCTGAAGGGCAGCAGGTTGAGACCGGCACTTGGGTTGGGGTCTCCATTCCTGGCGTTGTGGCGCCAGGCCACTTGGGAAGGGCCCCTCCGTGGCCGACCTACAGTTAGGGTTAGCCCTCAGGAGGCCAGCAGGCCCGATACACCGCCTGTGCGTCGAGGGGAGAGTTGGGCGAGTTGAGGGTGCTGGTGAACATGAGCCTGGGCCCAAGCGTTTTGGTTCAGGGCGCCTTCGCAGGTGGGTGGGCGTTCGAAGGGCCCTGCCCGTTCTCCCACCCTGAATGAATGGCTGCGCCCCTAGCGCCCCGTGTGGGGCGGGGCGGCAGGGTGCATCCAGCGCTGGGGCTTGGGGGTTCCCAATCCTTGGCGTTGCGGTGCCAGGCCCCTTAGGAAAGGACCCTCAGGGGCCGTCCTAGGGTTAGGATTAGAGCCCAGGAGGCCGGCAGGCCCCATCCGACAGCTGTGCGAGGAGTGGAGATGCGGGCCCAGTTGAGGCCAATGGCAAGCGGGAGCATGGTACCCAGCGTTTTGGTGTCCTGGGCCTTCGAATGTTGCCATGGGTCGGAGGGCCGTGCCCGTTCTCCTGCCCTGAATAACCAGCGACGCCCCTAGCGGCTCCGTTGGCGGTGGCTCGGGGATCCCCAATCTCCAGCGTTGCGGTGCCAGGCACCTTGGGAGGGGCTCCTCATGGGCCGACCTAGGATTAGAGTTAGCCCCCGTGAGGCCGGCAGGCCCGATCCTCTGGATGGGCGGCGAGAGGTGGGCGGGCTGAGGTAAAGGCGCTGGGGAGTGGGATTGTGGGCCCCTGCAATTTGGCGCGGGAGGCTTCAAATGTCGCCGGTTTCTCCAGGGCCCTGTCAGTTCTCCCGCCCTGAATGACTGGCGGCGCCCCTAGCGGCCCGGGGGGCAGCGTTGTGGGAGGGTGAGTCTGGCTCTGGGGCTTGGGGTCCCAGATCCCCGGTGTAGTGGCACAAGGACCCTTGGGAGGGGCCCCTGGGGGGCCGACCTCGGGTCAGGGTTAGCCCCAAGGAGACCGTAAGGCCCAATCCGCACGCTGTGAGGCGAGCAGAGGTGTGGGCCGAGGTGAGGGCACTGGGGAGCGGGAGCGTGGGCACCAGAGTTTTGGCGCGGGGAGCCTTTGGAGGTCACTGGTGGCTTGGAAGGCCCTGCCCTTCTCTCGCCCTCTATGACCGGCGGCGCCCCTAGCGGCCTGGGTGGGGACAGTGCGGCAGGGTGAGTCTGGCTCTGGGGCTCTGAGTCACCAACCCCCAGCGTTGCAGAGCCAGGCTGCTTGGGATGTCCTCACAGGGCCGACCTAGGGTTTTGGTTAGCTGCCAGGAGCCCGGCAGGCTCTATCCACCGGCTCTGAAGCAAGCGGAGGGGCGGGCCGAGGTGAGGGCGCTGGCGAGCAGGATCCTGGGAGCCAACGTTTTTGCGCGGGGAGCCTTCAAAGGTCAGCGTGGGCTCGGAGGGCCCTGCCCGATCTCCTGCCCTGATTGACCGGCGGGGCCTCTAGCGGCTCGGGTGGCTGAAGGGCAGCAGGGTGAGTCCGGCACATGGGCTCGGGTTCCCCATCCCCAGCGTTGCGACGCCAGGCCCCTTGGGAAGGGCCCCTCGGGGACCGATCTATGGTTAGGGTTAGCCTCCTGGAGCCCCGCAGGCCCGATACACCACCTGTGCGTCGAGGGGAGAGCTGGGCCGAGGTGAGGGTGCTGGTGAACATGAGCCTGGACCCGAGGGTTTTGGTTCGGTGCGCCTTCGAATGTCGGCAGGGGTTCGGAGGGCCCTCCAGTTCTCCCACCCTGAATGAATGGCGGCGCCCCTAGCGGCCCGTGTGGGGCGGGGCGGCAGCGTGCATCCGGCGCTGGGGCCTGGGGGTCCCTAATCCCCGGCGTTGCGGCTCCAGGCCCCTTAGGAAGGGAGCTTCAGGGGCTGTCCTAGGGTTAGGGTTAGCGCCCAGGAGGCCGGCAGGCCCGAGTCGCCGGCTGTGCGAGGAGCGGAGGTGTGGGCCAGGTTGAGGGCGATGGCCAGCAGGAGGGTGGTCCCCAGCATTTTGGCGCCCTGGGCCTTCGAATGTTGCCATGGCTCGGAGGGCCCTGCCCTTTCTCCTGCCCTGAATAACCAGCGACGCCCCTAGCGGCTCCGTTGGCAGTGGGGCGGCAGGGTGAGTCCCGCGCTGCGGCTCGGGGATCCCCAATCCCCAGAGTTGCGGGGCCAGGCCCCTTGGGAGGGGATCCTCGTGGGCCGACCTAGGGTTAGAGTTAGCACCCAGGAGGCCGGCAGGCCCAATCCTCTGGCTGGGCAGCGAGAGGTTGGTGGGCATAGGTAAAGGCGCTGGCGAGCGGGAGCCTGGGCCCCTGCATTTTGGCGCGGGAGGCTTCAGATGTCTCCGGTTTCTCCAGGGCCCTGTCCCTTCTCCCGCCGTGAATGACTGGCGGCGCCCCTTGTGGCATGGGTGGAGGGGTTGCGGCAGGGTGTGTCTGGCTCTGGGGCTTGGGGTCCCCGATCCCTGGTGTAGCGGCACCAGGACCCTTGGGAGGGGCCCCTGGGGGGCCGACCTAGGGTTAGGATTAGCCCCCAGGAGGCCAGCAGGCCCTATCTGCCCGCTCTGTGGCGAGTAGAAGGGCGGGCCGAGGTGAGGGCGCTGGGGAGTGGGAGCGTGGGCACCAGCGTTTTGGTGCGGGGAGCCTTTGAAGGTCACCATGGGCTCAGAAGTCCCTGCCCCTTCTCTCTCCCTGAATGACCGGCGGCGCCCCTAGCGGCCCAGGTGGTGATAGTGCGGCAGGGTGAGTCGGGCTCTGGGGCTCTGAGTCACCAATCCCCAGCGTTGCAGAGCCAGGCCCCTAGGGATGTGCCCCACGGGGCCGACCTAGGGTTTTGGTTAGCCCCCAGGAGCCTGGCAGGCCCTATCCACCGGCTCTCAATCATGTGGAGGGGCGGGCCGAGGTGAGGGCGCTGGGAGCAGGAGCATGGGAGCCAAGGTTTTTGCACGTGGGGCCTTTGAAGGTCAGCGCGGGCTCGGAGGTCCGTGCCCGTTCTCTTGTCCTGATTGACCCGTGGTCCCCTAGCGGCTTGGGTGGCTGAAGGGCAGCAGGGTGAGTCCGGCACTTGGGCACGGGGTCCCCATCCCCAGCGTTGCGACACCAGGCCCCTGGGGAAGGGCCCCTCGGGGGCTGACCTATGGTTAGGGTTAGCCCCCAGGAGCCACGCAGGCCCGATACACCACCTGTGCATCGAGAGGACAGTTGGGCCGAAGTGAGGGTGCTGGTGAACATGAGCCTGGACCCAAGCGTTTTGGTTCTGGGCGCCTTCGAAGGTCAGCGGGGGTTCGGAGGGCCCTGCCAGTTCTCCCTCCCCGAATGAATGGCGGCGCCACTAGCGGCCCGTGTGGGGCGGGGCGGCAGCGTGCATCCGGCGCTGGGGCTTGGGGGTACCCAATGCCCGGCGTTGCGGTGCCAGGCCCCTTAGGAAGGGACCCTCAGGGGCCGTCCTAGGGTTCTAGTTAGCGCCCAGGAGGCCGGCAGGCCCGAGTCGCCGGCTGTGCAAGGAGCGGAGGTGCGGGCCGAGTTGAGGGTGCTGGTGAACATGAGCCTGGGCCCAAGCGTTTTGATTCGGGGTGCCTTCAAATGTAGGTGGGGGCTCGGAGGGCCCTACCCGTTCTCCCGCCCTGAATGACCGGCGGCACCCCTCGCGGCCTGGGTGGCGGCAGGGTGGCAGGGTGAGTCCAGCGCTGGGGCTCAGGGGTCCACAATCCCCGGTGTTGCGGTGCCAGGACCCTTGGGAGGGGCCCTCGGGGGTCGATCTAGGGTTACGGTTAGCCCCCAGGAAGCCGGTGGACCCGATCAGCGGCTGTGCAGCACGCGGAGGGTTGGGCCGAGGTGAGGGCGCTGGCGAGACTGAGCATGAGCCCAAGTGTTTTGGTGCGGGGCGCCTTCGAAAGTAGGTGGGGGCTCGGAAGGACCTGCCCGTTCTCCCGCTCTGAATGACCGGTGGGGCCCCTAGAGGCTCCGGGGCCTGAAGGGCAGCAGGTTGAGACCGGCACTTGGGTTGGGGTCTCCATTCCCGGCGTTGTGGCGCCAGGCCACTTGGGAAGGGCCCCTCCGTGGCCGACCTACAGTTAGGGTTAGCCCTCAGGAGGCCAGCAGGCCCGATACACCACCTGTGCGTCGAGGGGAGAGTTGGGCGAGGTGAGGGTGCTGGTGAACATGAGCCTGGGCCCAAGCGTTTTGGTTCAGGGCGCCTTCGCAGGTGGGTGGGCGTTCAAAGGGCCCTGCCCTTTCTCCCACCCTGAATGAATGGCGGTACCCCTAGCGCCCCGTGTGGGGCGGGGCGGCAGGGTGCATCCAGCGCTGGGGCTTGGGGGTTCCCAATCCTTGGCGTTACGGTGCCAGGCCCCTTAGGAAAGGACCCTCAGGGGCCTTCCTAGGGTTAGGATTAGCGCCCAGGAGGCCGGCAGGCCCCATCCGCCAGCTGTGCGAGGAGTGGAGATGCGGGCCCAGTTGAGGCCAATGGCAAGCGGGAGCATGGTCCCCAGCGTTTTGGTGTCCTGGGCCTTCGAATGTTGCCATGGGTCGGAGGGCCGTGCCCGTTCTCCTGCCCTGAATAACCAGCGACGCCCCTAGCGGCTCCGTTGGCGGTGGGGTGGCAGGGTGAATCCCACGCTGCGGCTCGGGGATCCCCAATCTCCAGCGTTGCGGTGCCAGGCACCTTGGGAGGGGCTCCTCATGGGCCGACCTAGGGTTAGAGTTAGCCCCCGTGAGGCCGGCAGGCCCGATCCTCTGGATGGGCGGCGAGAGGTGGGCGGGCCGAGGTAAAGGCGCTGGGGAGTGGGATTGTGGGCCCCTGCAATTTGGCGCGGGAGGCTTCAAATGTCGCTGGTTTCTCCAGGGCCCTGTCCCTTCCCCCGCCCTGAATGACGGGCGGCGCTTCTCGTGGCCCGGGTGGCAGCGTTGTGGGAGGGTGAGTCTGGCTTTTGGGCTTGGGGTTCCAGATCCCTGGCGTAGTGGCACCAAAAGCCTTGGGAGGGGCCCCTGGGGGGCCGACCTAGGGTTAGGGTTAGCCCCCAGGAGACCGTCAGGCCCAACCGCACACTGTGTGGCGAGCTGAGGTGCGGCCCGAGGTCAAGGCGCTGGGGAGCGGGAGCGTGGGCACCAGCGTTTTGGCACGGGGAGCCTTTGAAGGTCACCGGGGACTCAGAAGGCCCTGCCCTTCTCTCGCCCTCTATGACCCGCGGCGCCCCTTGCGGCCCAGGTGGGGACAGTGCGGCATGGTGAGTCTGGCTCTGGGGCTCTGAGTCACCAATCCCCAGCATTGCAGAGCCAGGCCGCTTGGGATGTCCCCTCAGGGCGGACCTAGGGTTTTGGTTAGCTGTCAGGAGCCCGGCAGGCCCTATCCACCGGCTCTGAAGCAAGCGGTGGGGTGGGCCTAGGCGAGGGCGCTGGCGAGCAGGATCCTGGGAGCCAACGTTTTTGCGCGGGGAGCCTTCAAAGGTCAGCGTGGGCTCGGAGGGCCCTGCCCGATCTCTTGCCCTGATTGACCGGCGGGGCCTCTAGCGGCTCGGGTGGCTGAAGGGCAGCAGG
Organism: Ursus americanus; assembly: GCF_024610735.1. Classification (NCBI taxonomy): domain Eukaryota; kingdom Metazoa; phylum Chordata; class Mammalia; order Carnivora; family Ursidae; genus Ursus; species Ursus americanus. The sequence continues at coordinate 873,182 of NW_028273644.1, read as the reverse complement.
GTGAGTGCGGCACATGAGCTCGGGGTCCCCATCCCCAGCGTTGCGACGCCAGGCCCCTTGGGAAGTGCCCCTCGGTGGCCGACCTATGGTTAGGGTTAGCCTCCAGGAGCCCCGCAGGCCCGATACACCACCTGTGCGTCGAGCGGAGAGTTGGGCCGAGGTGAGGGTGCTGGTGAACATGAGCCTGGGCCCAAGCATTTTGGTTCGGTGTGCCTTCGAAGGTCGGCAGGGATTCGGAGGGCCCTGCCAGTTCTCCCGCCCTGAATGAATGGCGGCGCCCCTAGCGGCCTGTGTGGGTTGGGGTGGCAGCGTGCATCCGGCGCTGGGGCTTGGGGGCCCCCAATCCCTGGCGTTGCGGCGCCAGGCCCCTTAGGAGGGGACCTTCAGGGGCTGTCCTAGGGTTAGGGTGAGCTCCCAGGAGGCCGGCAGGCCCGAGTCGCTGGCTCTGCGAAGAGCGGAGGTGCGGGCCGAGTTGAGGGTGATGCAGAGCGGGAGCGTGGTCCCCAGCGTTTTGGCGCCCTGGGCCTTCGACTGTTGCCATGGCTCAAAGGGCCCTGCCGGTTCTCCTGCCCTGAAGAACCAGCGGCGCCCTTAGCAGCTCCCTTGGTGGTGGAGCGGCAGGGTGAGTCCATGCTGCGGCTCGTGGATTCCCAATCCCCAGCGTTGTGGGGCCAGGCCTCTTGGGAGGGGCTCCTCGTGGGCGGACCTAGGTTTAGAGTTAGCACCCAGGAGGCCAGCAGGCCCAATCCTCTGGCTGGGCGGCGAGAGGTGGGCGGCCCGAGGTAAAGGCGCTGGCGATTGGGAGCGTGGGCCCGTGCATTTTGGCGCAGGAGGCTTCAAATATAGCAGGTTTCTCCAGGGCCCTGTCCCTTCTCCCGCCCTGAATGACGGGCAGCGCCACTAGCGTCCCGGGTGGCGACGTGGCGGCAGGGTGAGTCTGGCTCTGGGTCTTGGGGTCCCTGATCTCCAGTGTAGCGGCACCAGGACCCTTGGGAGGGGCCCCTGGGTGGCTGACCTAGGGTTAGGGTTAGCCCCCAGGAGGCCGGCAGGTGGGATCCGGCCACTGTCCGGGGAGCGGAGGGCGGGGCCGAGGTGAGGGCGTTCGGGAGCGGGAGCGTGGGCACCAGCGTTTTGGCACGGGGAGCCCTTGAAGGCCACCGGGGGCTCGGAAGGCCCTGCCCCTTCTCTCGCCCTGAATGACCCGCAGTGCTCCTAGCAGCCTGGGTGGCGGCGTTGCGGTAGGGTGAGTGTGGCTCTGGGGCTTGAGGTTCCCGATCCCCGGCGAAGCGGCACCAGGACCCTTGGGAGGGGCCCCTGGGTGGCCGACCTAGGGTTAGGGTTAGCACCCGGGAGGCCGGCAGGCGGGATCCGCCCGCTGTGCGTGGAACGGAGGGGCGGGCCGAGGTGAGGGCGCAGGCGAGCGGGAGCATGGGCCCAAGCGTTTTGGCACAGGGGGGCCTTCGAATGTCATCAGGGGCTCGGAGGAATCTGCCCGTTCTCCCTCCCTGAATGACCGACGGTGCTCCTAGCGGCCTGGGTGGCGGGGGGGCGACACGGTGAGTCCGGCGCTGGGGCTCGGGGGTCCCCAATCCCAGGCATTGCGGTGCCAGGCCCCTTCGGAGGGGCACCTCAGGGGACAACCTAGGGTTCTGCGTAGCCCCCAGGAGGAGTGCAGGCCTCATCCACCGGCTCTGTGGCGAGCGGAGGGGAGGGCCGAGGTGAGGGCGCTGAGGAGCAGGAGCGTGGGCTCAAGCATTTTGGATGGGGGGGCCTTCGAAGTTCGCCACGGGCTCAGAGGGCCCTGCCCATTCTACCGCCCTGAATGACCAGCGGCACCCCTAGCGGCCCGGGTGGTGATGGGGCGGCAGGGAGACTCTGGCGCTGGGGATTGGGGCTCCCTAATACCCGGCGTTGCAGCCTCAGGCCCCTTGGGACGGGCCCCTCGGTGGCAGACCTAGGGTTAGGGTTAGCCCCCAGGAGGCTGGCAGGCTCGTTCCGCCCATGTGCGGTGAATGGAGGTGTGGGTTGAGGTGAGGTAGCTGGCGAGTGGGGGCGTGGGCCAGAGCATTTTCGCTTTGGCTTGGGGTGCCTTCGAAGGTCACAGGAGGCTTGCAGGGTCCTGCCTGTTCTGTCGCCCTGAAGGACTGGTGACGCCCCTAGTGCCCCATGTGGTGGCAGGGCGGCACGGTGCGTCCGGCGGTGGGACTTGGGGGTCCCCAATCCCTGGCATGCAGCGTCAGGCCACTTGGGAGGGGCCCTTCGGGGGCGACATGGCATAGGGTTAGCCCCCAGGAATCCCGCAGGCCCGATCCGCCAGCTCTGCCACGAGAGGACGGGTGGGCCGAGGTTAGGGCGCTGGGAAGCAGGAGCGACGGAGCCAGAGTTTTTGCACGGGGGGCCTTTGAAGGTCACAGGGGAATCGGAGGGCCTTGCCCGTTCTCCCTTCTTGAATGAGTGGCAAGGCCCGTAGCACCCTGGGTGCTTGCGGGGTGGCAGAGTCCAGCACTGGGGCTCAGGGGTCCCAAATCCCTGGCATTGTGGTGCCAGGCTCCTTGGGAGGGGCCCCTCGGGGGCCGACCTCGGGTTAGGGTTCTTCCCCAGGAGGCTGGCAAGCCCGGCGCTAAGTGGCTCTGGCAATGTAACAAAAATGCCATACACTTATCTGAAAGAAATAACAGTGTACAGGAACCCTCTTAGCCCTAACATCATCCTTTCTGAATATGGAAGCCAGCCCCAAATTGCTCGTGGAAGTCTGACGAAAAGGCTAAGCACTTTTCTCTGAGTCACCACACTGTACAGGGAAAGAACAATGTACATCATCTTTCACGAGTAGGAAGCATTAATGAAAAGTTTCTGGAATTTAGAGGTCTCTGACCCATCCTTATTGGTAATAAACCATCGTGTACAGGAAAACACCTTCAACTCTCATCAGCCTCCTCAATCCTGATTCCGATTCAACTTTTGGTGTGTAGGACTAGGGAAATGTCCACATCTTATTGCTAAGAAAAACGATGTCAGGGTAATGCCCTTCAAGTCACCTCAGCCTTCCTGAAGACGGAAGCAGGAATCAAGCTGGTTATGTTACCATGAGGTAAGGAAGATGAGCATATAAGTGAGAAACAACAGTGGGCAGGACCTCTCTTCCAAGGAACAGTATCTTTGCTTAATGTTGAATCCCTATGGTAAGTGGTTGTGGGCATTTGTGAGGTCAAAATCTTAAGTGTTTTGTAAAACCTCTTGGTCATTCACAGATGAGACTAAGGTAGTTGGGGACTTCTAGGCAGTGATTTGTCCACTGTCGAAAATATGAAAAGATAAAAGAGACAGATGAGGTCTCCTCAGGCATTGTCCTTTATCCTCATCCTCCGTGAGGATGGCCATCTCTGGACAGCTCAGTGGCAGGGTCTCATTCACAGTGGGGGCATCTGTTCCTCACAGACATCAGGCAGGGAAATGGATTTGGTTCTCTGTGCCAGCCCAGCCACAGCTGAGTGTCACAGCACCCTCTCGTGGGCTCATAAGAGTTTCACTGTCACCAGGCAGGTCATTGTATTTGATAAACCACTGTGAGAGTTTGCAATTGCCTTCATCTACAACCTCCTAGAGGCAAATGCAGGTGTCTGGTACCATGTGAAGTCATGTGAAGGCATTGTGAGAAAGTGTCCTTTTGCTTAAGAAAAACATGGCTGGGGCTCCTGGCTGGCTCAGCCAGTTAAGCATGTGCCTTTGGCTCAGGTTATGATCCCAGGGTTCTGGGATCGAGCCGAGGCTCCCTGCTCAGCAGGAAAGAAGGTAGGGAAATAGCTTAGAACCCACAGAGAATGTGAATGAAGGGGAGTGAAATGGAATTTGGTCTGTGTTTTGCTTTAGGGATTGGAAGTTAGTTTTTTCTCAATTCTGATTGTTCTTGAGACAGAAAAGCTGTATTGGTTTTTTTTTACCTTTAATTTTTTTCTAATAACAATTTTTTATTATGATATGTTAGTCACTATACAGTATTTCCTTAGTTTTTGATGTAGTGTTCCGTGATTCATTATTTGCATATAACACCCAGTGTTCCATGCAATATATACCTTCCTTAATACCCATCACTGGCCCATCCCAATCCCCCACCCTTCTCCCCTCTGAAGCCCTCAGTTTGTTTCCCAGAGTCCATAGTCTCTCCTGGTTCATTCCCCCTTCTGTTTAGGGTCCATTGTCTAAAGGGACAGACAGTGGAAGTTCACCAAATATAAGATCGAAATTTCATTGTTCATTATAGATGCCGCCAAGTAGTTCCCAGACATTTCATTCTACTGTAGTAATTCATTATACCTGTGCAGGTGCACGTGGAAGATAAATGATGAATGTATACTGGTAATAAAACACGCCCCTCAGTAGTAGAATAATAGGGGATGAACATGTGTAAAATTATTCGACTACAGCGTCCATGCTTTCCCTTTGGTTCCTTATTACTATGAATTTGGACAATTTTTGTTCTCTAGGCTTAAACCTCATTGTCAGTATTCAGAGTTTTTCAATGCTGATCTTCTCCTGTATAAATTACCAAAAACCTAAAATATGTATAAACTTTAAAAAATGCTATATTGAAAATTATAGCAGGGAAGTTCCATTTTGTGAATATTGTGTCAATGGATCTCTATTTTGACATCAGTGTTCATTAGAAATGATGACATTTCATGTGAGTATAAATATCAATGTGAAAAAGAAAAGGTAGGAAGAACCTTGAATGTTTAAGTAATTGGTGAAATGACAGGTGTGTGTGTGTGTGTGTGTGTGTGTGTGTGTGTGTGTGTGTGTGTAAATTGATTTTCAGTGAATGGTTCAGCTTCTTGTAGGGCCTCCGAGAGAGCCCAGGTGAACCTTTCAATTAGTTGGTATCTGTTCTCAGAACATGGGAATCTCTTAGTCCAAACAGGCAAGCTTTGAGGTCTTGAAGAGTTTCAGTCCTCAGCGATGGTGTTGCAGACCCTTGTGTGCAAACCCTAGGGTATGCTCAGAGCCCTCATTAGCAGGTACCAACTTGTGAGGATTTCAGACAGCATTTCCCAAAGAAGTACCTCTTGAGTCTCTGTCCTTGTCAGTTCCCTACACGTCCTTACACTAGTTATGTGATCAGTGTGTTTCAGGATAATCCCCACATGTGATTTTTGCTATTTCCTACTAGTCCTATCTGTTTCTCATCTTGTTCTTTTATGGTAGGGGTTGGGAAGCAACCTGTGTGGTGTAGGAGGGGGTGTGGAAGTTGTCTGCCTTCAGAGGACCCAATGATGCCTAGAAATTGTACTGTAGTTTGAGGTCAATTATCCATCCTCTGAGTGTCAGGAATTCCATCACTTTACTTTGATGCTAGTCTGTTCTTCAAGCTGTCCTCAGAAATAAGGACGTCATCCATCTAGGGAATACTGGTTTGTGTGTATGTTTTCATTTTAGGAAAGGCCTTGCTGTTCCTGAAAATAATACTGTAGAGCACCCTTTCCTGTTCTTATTAGCCATCAGTCAATCTTTTGTGAAGTATTCGTTTGTACATAGACTTTTTATGGTTGATGAGCAGGAATTCTTTATTGACAAGTCTTTGTCAGTGTGTATATTGCAAATCTTTACTTCCCAGACTGTGGTTCACTTTTTCATTTTCTTATGGTCATAAGATAAGGAGAAATGTCACATTTTTATGAAGTCCCACTGAATTCTTTTAAATGGTTAAAGCACCCTATATCCTACCCCAAGATTGACAGGTTCTGCATTTTCTTTCAGAAACTGTCCAATGGGAAGCTACAATCCATCTCAAATTTATAAATTGCATTTTAATTCTAATAGGTTATTTATAGACAGTTTTGGATTTTCTATGTACACAATCGTATTATCTGTGAATAGTCACAATTATCCCCTCAATTCTTATACTTTTTGTTTCTCTTGCCATAAAACACTTGTAGATTCTCTGATGCCACGTTGAATAGAGCAGCATTGTTTGAAGATTTAATATACCTTTCTCAATATCTAACAGAAAAAGCAGACAAAACATTGGTAACAAATGTGACCTAATTGACATATAGGGAACATTCCATAATAAGTGCAGAATACATTATTTTCAAGTGGTCATAGACTCTTTACCCAAATAGATGATAGGTGGGGCCACGAATCAAGTCTACAAATGTTAAACCCTGAAATTAACTAGATTCTATTCTTAGACCACAGGGGAATTGAGCCACAGTCATAGCGAAAAGAAAACCAGGAAGTCCTTCAATGTTTAAAATTAAATGGAAGTTTGCTACATATCCTAAAGGTGAGAGAGGGAATCTCAATGGAAATTCTGAACCTTTTCTACATGAGGGCTCACACACAATGGCACTTTCTTTGTGAAGAGCATTATAATAACCTAGACAGGAGTTGAGCCTTAAGTCAGAGTTCTGCCTACCCCAGCCACACCTGGCAGCCTTGGCCTGTGGTACCCCTCAGCTGTCCTTTCTGGCGGCCCTGAGCTAAGGGGGTCAACATGGCCATATGGAAATGGGAAGCTCCCCACTCATAGTGATGATGGTGCCCCCTCCCCAGCTGCCCATTCTGGTGGCTCTGAGCTAAGGGGGTCAACATGGCCGTATGGAAATTAGAAGCTCCCCACTCTTAGTGATGACGTTGCTATCGTATCATCCTCACCAGTCCAACAATATGATTTCTGAGTGAAATATGACACAAGAGCGATTTCTTGGCCTTCCTTCAGGTTTGAAAATCATCTGGTGAGTCATCTATTAGAAATATGGATTCAACATGTGTTTTTTCTTCTGGAAAAGAAATATACCCAATAGCAATTAGGGCTTCCTGAGCACCTGTTCTTGAGAGACATCATACTGGCTCTTTGTAGCATTCTGCCTCTTAAACTTCTCAACTAGGGTGTAGATATTTTTAGGCACATTTTCAGAAGGTTAGAAAGGGACTCAGATGATATGAGTCTCAGAGGATTTTAGTGTCAGAAACCTAAATGGGATCCACAAATTGACTCCAAATCGCTTGTTGTTCCATACAGGGTACTATTTCCCTCTTTTCTCTGGTCTTCTCGATCTGGAAACCTATCAAGTATCAGGATTTTCTTGTCATGTGGACAACTGGAATGAATTCAGCGGGCCTTTTCACGTCTGCCCATGGTGATCATTAAGATCATTATCTCAGTAGAGGACCTCTGGGTAAGATACTCAAAGATCCTAAGGAATACAGACAGTATAATATTTTCCTGGTATTAAAGTTACTGAAACCAACTATCTTTTTTAGTAGATTCAGGCTCTGGTATGTTCAGAGGGAACTGTAAAACAAGTCTGAAATAGTATTTAAAAACACTCAGCTCAGCCTCTTCTACAAAGTGAGCCAATGCTTATAAACATGGCTAAAATATTCCCTTACCTACGATGACTTCCACCCATCGTAGTGTTTATATGGTATGACTGTGACTTGCATTAGTCAACATTTGTAGAGAAAGAACTTAGTGCATCCAGGGGTCACTTCATGTTGAAATTAGTTTGTGACAATGAGCTACTGTGTTTTATTCTGCAGTCCAAGGGAATGGTGCCAGACATCTCTAAGGTGTCTAGCAGTTCTACAATTCTGATTTTAAGTGGTCTGTGTGCTTCAGAGATTTGGTCAGGAGAAGGGCAGGAGTCCAGAGACTGTGAACACTTCTGTTACATGTGCTGACCATGGAGCACGCAGGATTCCGTGGGCATCATTTTGATTTCTTGGTACTCTTGTGAAAGGTGCTTTTGTCTCAAATTCCTCTATTTAGGAGTAATTATAATGATAAAAGGAATTTTTATTGTATATCATCTGTGGGCCCTGATCCTGAGCTCCCAGGGAAGCTATCCTTTAACAATTACCCAGCTCAAAATGACTGGGCAAAACCTCAAAGCATGGGCCTTGTTTCTGCCCCAAGCACATGTTGTACATCTGCTTCGAGAAGAAAACAATAACCAAAAAATGCCAACATAAATATAAGAAAAAATAAAGAACCTCTTTGGCTCCCATAAGATTAAAGACATACTGACATGTACACACTGAAAACATAAGAAAGAGTCTGTCACTTTCTGGAATCTAAGAAGATCCTCATTGTGGTGTGTAACTCTGTACGTAAAACAAAACAGAAAAAAATATATAAGCCTGCCCCAAATGTTCCTTCCCCGGAGCACTCACTTCTTGGTGAAGATTGTGTCTCTGAGGTAGCTGTCCTGACTTGGGTTTGAATAAAGGTCCCTTCCATTCTCTCTAAAATGTTTTTAAAAGTTCAGTCACGCAGTGTCGACAATAACAGTGTTTTCTATTTAAGTGAGAAATAAATGTTCCACTCTAGTTGCATTGGGAATAGACGAATTGACGGTTTCTTTAGAAGAGTAAGTCTGCTTTCCAGAAAAGGCAAGGACATTGGTCTATTGAGAATGAAGATAATTACTGCTAAACAACAAGTATGTGTTGCCCCTTTGCCCAGAAACCGAAGCAGGTGTGCAGGCTTTAGGTCAGAGGTGGCTTCTTCTCCCCAGCTGACGGCACTTCTCTGCTCTGGCTCCAAGACCCCCGAGGTTTTGAACGTCAGCATCGGAGTCAGCGAGGCAGCTTGTCACAGGACGCCAGTGTTCAGAGAAAGCACAGGTATGTTTGGCAAAATGTCCTATCTATGTCAGGGCTGGAGGTAAAACCTCTCATTATCCCAAAACCTCCTGGGCTTTTCTCTTTTCTCTAGTTGAGCCACAAAGTAAAATTGAAGTAGCTGCCAGCATTCTGGGTTTGGTGCAAGAATTACTTAGTTTCCCTGCAGGTAGAACTTTGCAGGGGATCACAATTTGTCTGTCCATTTATTGCTTACAAATGTATTTTGACCATCTGTTTCCTAGGAACCCTCTTTAATTAGAAAGGGAAGGTGAGATTCACTCTGTGCCTGTTTGTAACATCTAATTTGTTCCTTCATCTAACAGTGTTTATTCAATTGGGCCTAAGATATGGTTGAGTGGCCAGCATCTAGATTTAGGTGGTTTTTTTTCATCTGATACAGACTTGGATGATGTCATTTGACAAAGGCGATGTTTCATCATTGATTAGTTTATTCATCAGAAGAGTTAAAATTAGGGTGGAGGGGAAATTCAAAATTATCCAAAGCAGCCTGTTCCTGTTTAAAAGTTGAGCTTGACTTTCTAGTTTTACTAAATGTATTATCTCAATATTTTGAGGTGCCATATTCTCTCTGTAGTTTCTTTGGTGGTGGAGTCAGAAGGAGAGTCTGGGAATTCTTTTGGATAGTGGCATGCTGGTGGCTTCAAGGGGCTTGGCGTCAGGAGCCTTGGGGTGAAGTCTGCAACTGCTTGCCTGACCCTGGGTGCATCTCCCAGAGGTTTTGTTGCCTCTTATGAAATTGCCGGCAGATAATGTTCTGCTTAAAGGGGAACCCTCCCATCCTGTTGGTGGGAATGCAAAGTGGTGCAGCCAGTCTGGGAAAAGTCTGGGGGTTCCTCAAAAAGTTAAACATTGAACAACCACATGATCCAGCAATTGCTCTCCTAGGTATTTACCCAAAGGATACAGAAATGCAGATTCGAAGGGGGTCCATGCACCATGATGTTCATGGCAGTAATGTCCGCAGTAGCCAAACTATGGAGAGAATCCCAAAGTCCATGCACTGATGAATGGATAAAGCAGATGTGGGATACATATAAATAATGGAATATGACCCAGCTTCAAAAAGAATGAAATCTTACAATTTGCGAGGATGTGGATGGATCTAGAGTGTATTAAGCTAAGCAAAATCAGTGAGGAAAGACAAATATCCTATACTCTCACGCTTCTGGAATTTCAGAAAAAAAACAGATGAACAGAGTGGAGGGGTGATGAGAGAGGCAAACGAGGAAATAGACTCAACCGTGGAGAACAAACTGAGTGTTGCTGCAGGGCAAGGGTGTGGGGGGAAGTGTTAAATGGGTGAGGGGTATTAAGGAGGGCACTTGTGATGAGCACCGGGTACTGTATGAAGGTGAGGAATCACTAAATCCTACTCCTGAAGCAAATATTCCATGGCATGTGAACTAACTGGAATTTAAGTAAAAGAAGAATGGAAAAAGTGTTCTGCTTCATGAAGAGTGAGGTAAAATTGTAGTGATTTGGGCTGTACTATTCTATAGAGGATAGATGTAAAACACCCTGTTGTAGGATACAATAGAGTCTTATCACATAAGGAGTCCTCAGAAAGCTTCAATGAAAGATTCAGATCTCAGAGCATGTTCGTGTTCCACTGATATGTTACAGTTTGCACAAGTAGGAAAGAAGGTGGAGAGAAAAGAAACAGAAGGGGAAAGTAGGTGTGAACCTTTCATTAGTTAGCGTTATAGCTCTCTCATGAAAAACTTGCAACAGTGTTGTTTTGGAAGCAGCGGGGGAATCGGGAGCTTTGCAGGAGACAGGGGGGAGTTCCAGGTCTGGGTAAAGCTGACAGGGGTCCCAGAGGAGAGCTGAATGCATTCTGCAGCAGGGTGTGTTCAGGGTGGGCTCCAGGGGTGGCTGTGGGTCTCCTGGGTGAGACTTGTGACAGGTGAGGGCTGTGTGCAAGTTCCTGGCTGAGGACAAGTGAGGCACAGGCGGAGAGCTGGCAGAGAACCTTCTTCTGAGCCACCAGCTTCACCCAACACACACAGCCTCATCTTCTGTCCCTGTCACTCCAATTCAGACTTCTCCGAAGGTGAGTGAGAACACATCAAGAGCATTCTGAACAGAAGGGAAAGCATGTGCAAAGTCTCTGGGGCAGGAGAATTCCAGGTATGTCCAGGAGCAGCAAGAAGGCCCTGTGGCCACAGGAGACAGCTTAGGACATGAGCTCAGAGAGGTGACAGAGGGTGACAGAAAGCTATTCCAGGGCTATAACCCCATGAGACGCTGTTTCACTGGGCCATCCTGGCTACAGTGTTGAGAACAGATGACAGAGGGTTGAAGATGGCAAGGCAGGTCAATGACGAAGCTTTTCCAGGAACTCAGACACTATGGACCAGACAGGTGGCCTTGGATGGAGTGGTTAGACCTATTCTGGGTCCATTTTGAAGATGGAGCTCACAGGATTTGCTGATGGGTTAGCTATTAGGAGCAGGAGAACGGAGGAATTGGGGTAACTCCCAGCTGTTGTGTGTTGTCCTGATGAAGGGGAAGGAGAGGGTTTCTCGGGGGGTAGGAGGTAGTCCGTGTTCTGCATGCTGAGGAAGGTGCCTTTCCGGTGGATCTGCTGAGGGTTGTGTCTGGGAGGACCTTTCACATCTACTCCCTCAGCAATGCTGAAGTACAAGTATCCCCCACTTTTTAAACGTTCACAAAGACACTGGGCTTTCTTGAAAGAACTACATTATTACCCAGGTTCAGTAAGAGGAAGAGACCTGAAGAGGATTTCCCTCTTATGAAAAAAGGTGAACAGTGAGAATCGCGTTCAGCATCTGTTTTGGGAAGAAGCACAACAGAGGCAGCGTGCACCCCAACCAGCTCCTTCCTCTGGGAACCGCTCTCCGCATCCAGCCACCAGCACTTTGAATTGTGTTTGTGAGCCTCTGCTGTGCTTTATCTTCATTTATGCTGGGCCTCCATTGGAAACTTGTGTGCTGAGGCCTAAGAAAAGCCAAAGAGAAGGAATTTTGGAGTCTGAGCACACTGTCTAATTGTTCGTGTAAATTAATGGTCATTCCTTCTTGACACCATTTCTGGTGTGCATGGTTTCTCAGAAGCCCTGTACTTTCAAAGAGCAGGGAAACCTATACCCCATGCTGCATGGTTAGTTTAGTCTCCATGCTGGACAGAACATTTCATGACTGTTGGATTTTCTCACTCAAACATTGAGACTTTGACCGCCTTCACCCGTTTCTACCACCCCATCCCCGAATCTGGCACCTACCAATCTGCTCTCATTATCTATGCGTTCAGTATTTATTTATTCCACGTGGAATGTACATGAGAGCATCTGGTATTGGTCTTTCTGTGTCTGAGTTACTTGGCATAAGGCCCCCAAGGTCTGTGTTTCTATGTCTGGTTCTTGTGAATAATGCTGCAGTGAACGTGGGAGTTCATCTGTCTTTTTGAGGCAGCATTTTTGTGTTCTTCAAATCAATTCTCAGTAGAGCCACTACTGGGTCATGGGGTAGTTGCATTAAATTTTTCAGGAACCTCCATACCATTTGTCACAGAGGCTGCACCAATTTCCATTCCCACCAACAGTGCAGAGTGTCTCCTCGTCTGCACACCCTTGACCCCACCTGGTTTCTGTCTCTGGCACAATTGCTGTTCCAACAGTTGAGAGAGGATAGCCGATTGTGGGTTTGACTGATGTTTCCCTGACGCTGATTAGTGATGTCGAACAACTCCTTCTGTTTGTTGGCACCTGTGTGCCATCTTTGGAAAGTATCTATTCACATATTCCTCCCATTTTTTTAAATAGTTTTTTTGTTTTGATTTGTATGAGTGTTGTGTGTATTTTGGATATTAGCCTCTTCTCACACATATGATTCACAGATAATTTTTTCTTATTGGGTCAGTGGCCTTTTAAGCTTTTGATGGTTTCTTTTGCTGTGTGGAAGATTTCAGTTTGATGTTGTTCCACTTGTTTATTTGTGCTTTTGTTGCCTTTGCATTTGGTGTCCGATCTGAAGACTCTTTGCCAAAACCAATGTCGAGAGACTTAGTACCTGTGTCTTCTTGGAAGTTTATGGATTCAGGTCTTATGTTCAAATCATTCATCATTAAAAATTTTGTGTGTGGTGTAAGAAAGTGACCCAGTTATATTCTTCTGCATTTAGTGTCCAGTTTGCCTGTTACCGCTCACTGAAGACACAGTCCTTCCCTCATGGCATATCTTCTGCTGCTGTGTCGTAAGTTAGGATCATCTACGTGTGGGTAAGTTTCTGAGCTTTCTCTACTGTTCCACTGACCTGGTGTCTGTGTTTATGCCAGTACCATCCTGTTTTGATGACAACAGCTTTGTAATGTAGCTTGAAATCCAGGAGTGTGTTGACTGCACCTTTCTTTCTTCACGTTGCTTTGGGTATTTGGGGTCTTTTGTGATTCCATACAAGTTTGAGGACTGTTTTCTATTTCCTCGAGTAATGCCACTGGAATTCAGACAGGCATTTCATCACATCTGTCGATTGCTTTGGGTACGATGGACATGTTCACATAATTAACTCTTCCAGTTAAGGAGCATGGCGTATGCTACCATTTGTTTGTGTTGCCTTCCAAATCTTTGACCCATACATTCTGCCCCCCTGGACACACATATTTTTCATTTCTTTTCTGCCATGTGTTGAGTGTACTATGTCTTTCTCATTCTTGGTTACTTTTATTTCTAGATTTTTTGATGCAATTGTAAATGGCATTGTTTTTTTAATTTCTCTTGGCGAAAGTGTGTCATCAGTATACAGAAATGCAAGAAGTTGGGTCATCTGGGTGGCTCCATATGTGAAGCGTCTGCCTTCAGCTCAGGTCATGATCCCAGAGTTCTGGGATTGAGCCCCGTGTTGTGCTTCCCGCTTAGTGAGGGTCTGCTTCTCCCTCTTTCTGACACTCCCCCTGCTCGTGCTTTTTCTCTTCCTGTCAAATAAATAAATAAAATCTGAAATAAATAAAGACAACAGATCTTTGTATATTGACTTTATATCCTGCAGCTTTCTTGAATTTGTTTATTCTAACAGGTTTTTTTTTTTTTTTTGAGGAATCTTTCCGGATTTCCTGTCATTTGCAAATTGTGACAGTTTCCTTATGGATTTCATATCTTTCCCTTTTTTAAAAATTGTTATTCACCCTACAGTACTTCATTTGTTTTTGATGTAGTGTTCCATGATTCATTGTTTGCATATAACACCTAGTGCTCATTATGACACGTGCCCTCCTTTTTTCTTTTAAAGAATTTATTTATTTATTCGACAGAGATAGAGACAGCCAGCAAGAGAAGGAACACAAGCAGGGGAGTGGGAGAGGTAGAAGCAGGCTCATAACGGAGGAGCCTGATGTGGGGCTCAATCCCATAATGCCAGGATCACGCCCTGAGTCGAAGGCAGACGCTTAACCACGGTGCCACCCAGGTGCCCCCTGCCTTGTTAAATTTAACCATTCTAACTGGTGTAAGGTGGTATCTCATTGTCGTTTTGATTTGTATTTGCCTGATGGCAAGTGATGTGGAGCATTTTTTCATATATCTGTTGGCCATTTGTATCTCTTTGTGTCTTCTGCCCATTTTTTGGGTGTCGAGTTTGAGGAGTTCTTTATAGATCTTGGATACCAGCCCTTTATCTGTAATATCATTTGCAGATATCTTCTTCGATTTCATAGGTTGCCTTTTTGTTTTGTTGATCATTTGCTTTGCCGAGCAGAATCTTTTTATCCTGATGAAGTTCCAATACTTCATTTTTGCTTTTATTTCCTTTGCCTTTAGAGACGTGGCTTGCAAGAAGTTGTTGTGTCCAAGGTTCAAGAGTTCTTTTGATTTTGATATGAGACAGGAATCCATTATATTTCTTTCCTGATTGTATTCGAGCCCTCTGTCTTTCTTGGTGAGTCTACCTAAGTGTCAGTTTTGTTTCTCTTTCCAAAAAAGGCAGCTCTCATTTTCATTGTTTGTTTGTTTTGTTTTTTTTTTTTGTCTTTTTAGTCTCCGTTGGATTTATTTATGCATCCTTTTTGTTATTTCCTTATTTCTACTAATTTGGGGCTTTCTTTGTTGTTTTATTTTCTACTTCTTTACCAAATAAATCAGGTTGTTTTTTGGAGAGCATCATATGGATTGATGAAGACTTGAGTTTCTATGAATGTCCCCCATAAAGCTACTTTTGCTGCATCCCATAAGTTTTGTAGGTTGTCTTTTTCATCAGGGTCAAGGTACTTCTAAAATTTTTTTGATTTCTTCTTTGACTGTTGGTTGTTCTGTAGCATGTTGTTAAATCTCCACATATTTATTTAAGATTCTTTAAGTATCTGACAGAGAGTGAGACAGCAAGAGAGGGAACGCAAGCACGGGGGTGGGAGAGGGAGAAGCGGGCTTCCCACTGAGCAAGGATCCTGGGATCACAACCTGAGCTGAAAGCAGATCCTTAACGACTGAGCCACCCAGGCCCCAAAAATCTCCACCTATTTTTGACTGTCTCATTTTTTTCTTGAGACTGATTTCTATTTTCATATCATTGTGGTTGCACAAGATTTGAAGCAGAAGGTGAAGAGAGCATTCAGATGAAAGGTTTGTTTCCTGGAGGGTTTTCTGCGGGCAGACCATGAGTTCCGTGGGACGGAGGAAGGTTTTGTGAGACGGGGTGGGGTTAGAATTACTGTTAGAATTACTGACTAGTACCATGCAGGCTGTATGCCAATGTTCACACCATAGTCCTGATGGACTTGTACTTCATTAGAAATATTTTCTAGGAGGTGTAGGCATAGCCTTCACTTAAAGAAGGGTGCCATGTGGGTTCATGGCATGACCCCAGGTCAGCAACCAGGATGTATGGTATTGTGGGGGATCAGCAACAGGCTTTCTGTGGGAAGTGACAGAAATAAGGTATGGTGAGCTCCATGACCATAGGTGAGGTCCCGAGTGACCCACTGGGTGTTGGGTTCTGTGGATCTGTCTCATCATGTGCTGTGGAATTCAGGGACACCCTCCTCTCTGTGGATTTGTGTGGAGACAGGTAGACATCAGTGTCTGGCCAGGCACGAGGGTTGCACTGGACCACCACCAGAGGTGCAGCGTGCAGGGGAGCCACTGCTTGGTTTCCACGAAAGCTGACCAGGGTCTGTGACCATGATTCCTAGTAGCTACAAGGGGAGAGGAGGCCGGGGGTAGTGCACACTTCCTAGACTTGTGTTCAGGACTAGTCTGGAGCAAACTGAAGTCAACCACACCGAGCACAGAAGGCATCCAGTCAGTGTAGCTGTGGGCACTGCTCCCATGGTACTTTCGGGCCGGATCCATGCTGCCACCTCCTGCATTTCATCATCATCTTCAAGGTCATGTGCCTCTGCTCTTGCCCCATGGCCTCCGGGGTATTGTCCGTCCTCTATCTGTCCCTCGTCCCCGGTGCCCTGTGCAGTCCGATGCCAGGGTAGCCTTCTTGAGACAAACATCTGGCCCTGATGGAACACTTCCATGGATCTCGTGTGATGCGAGGATGATGCCCTTCCCTAAAAGGGGGCTGCAGATCCCCATCAGGAGAGCCATGTATCCCTTTTCAGCATGGCCTGCCCACCCCTCAGTCTTGTTCAGGGAAGCTCTCCCCACTTCCTGAGATGACAGCTCTGAACTTAAAAATGAATGTTATTTTACATAAATCTATGCCTTAGTTCATCCATGGCATGTCTTTCAACCCCGTTAGTGGGTTTTTTTTTTTTTTTTAGCAGTTCTGAAGGGCTGTCTGCTCAAGGAGGGGATGACCTGGGCAGGGCAGCTTTCCCTCTCATCTCTCTCAGCATGTCTCTGAGCCCTGGGGCCAGCTGTCCCACTGAGGATTGAGGGACCCGAACCAGCCCATCCTGAGCCCAAGCTGTGTCAGCTCATAGACAGATGTGTGTTGGAGCGGTGGGCAGCTGGCATGGGCCAGGGACAGGCAGTGTCTCCTTCTCATTCCTTCCCTCCCTTCCTCCCAGAGGTAGCTCAGAGCAGCCTTCAACCCCTACATCTCCAGATCCCTTGACCTGTGCTTCCTGTGTTCAGCTGGTGACCTTGGAGTTTCCCATGGATTCTACCTCCTGTACCCTCTCCTGTAGCAGTTCGTGGATCAGAGGAGGGGTC
Organism: Ursus americanus; assembly: GCF_024610735.1. NCBI lineage: Eukaryota > Metazoa > Chordata > Mammalia > Carnivora > Ursidae > Ursus > Ursus americanus. The sequence continues at coordinate 856,417 of NW_028273644.1, read as the reverse complement.
GGACCCTCTCTGTTTTAGGTCTTCTTCCTGTCCCGCACCAAGCCCACCCACCTTTGCATCTTTCATGTATGTGCTTGGAAGCAAGCCCATCCACAGGGAACCTATTAGCCAAATGGATCCAGGCAATGAACATTGAAGTAGAGATCCAGGATCCATAATAAACCTGCTCTGAAACCTGTCCCAAAGTCTGTGACTCTCTCACACTGAAACAGAAACAATAATAGCTTTCTGGACTGTAAAGTGACATGTGTCTCTACTTCCAATCTTGAATGCATAGGTGCTGAGCCTGGACAGAAAAGGACCATGGCTCCCGTGGGCTGGGATCCATGGTAAGAACTCAGTGAAATCTGAATTCAAGGCATAGAGTGAATAATTATTGTAGAGTGAATCCTCCGAAGTACGGCTTATGCACAGTGCACAGGGAAAGCTTTTTCAAAGAGGTTCCTGAAAGAAAAATCTTTTGTTAAAATTTATTTTAATTCCAGTAGAGCTAACATACAGTGTTACATTCGTTTCAGGTGTCCAATACTGATTCAGTAATTCCATATATTACTCAGTGGTCGTCAAGAAAAGCGTCCTCTTAATCCCCTTCATCTATTTCACTCATCCCTCTATTCACCTCCTCTCTGGTAACCATCCGTTTGTTCTCTGTTGTTAAGAGTTTGTATTTTGGTGTGTCTCCTTTTTCTCTTTTAGTTATTTATTTTTGTTTGTTTCTTAAATTCCCTATTAGAGTGACATCATATGGGATTTGTCTTTCTCTGACTGACTGACTTTAGTTAGGATAATACTCTCTAGCTCCATCCATGTGGCTGCAAATGGCAAGGTTTCATTCTTTTTCAAGCCGAGTAATACTCCATTGTGTGTGTATGTGTGTGTGTCTCTGTGTGTGTGTGTGTGTGTGTGTGTGTGTGAATACACACATCTATCATCTCATTTGTAAATTTTTCTACAGACACTTGGGTTGCTTCCATATTGTGATATTGTAAATAATGGTGCAAGACACATAGGGGTGCACGTATCCTTTTAAGTTACTGTTTTCCTATTCTTTGGGTAAATATGTGTAGTGTGATTGTTGGATCATAGGGTAGTTCTATTTTTAATTTTTTGAGGAACCATCATACTGTTTTCCACGGTGGCCACCACAGTTTGCATTCCCACCCACAGTTTGCGAGGATTCCCCTTTATCCACATCCTCCCAACACCTGCTCTTTGTTGTGCTTTTGATGTTAGCCATTCTGACAGGTTTGAGGTATTACCTCATTGTCCTTTGGAATTACATTTTCCTGATGATGGGTGATGGTGAACATCTTTTCCCGGGACTGTTGGCCATTTGTATTTCTTCTTTGGAGAAATGTCTGTCCATGTCTTCTGCCTATTTTTTAACTGAATTATTTGTTTTTTGGGGGTCGAGTAGTATCAGTTCTATATGTTTTGGACACTATCCCTTTATTGCATATGATGTTTGCAAATATCTTCTCCCTTTGAGTAGGTTGTCTTATGATTTTTACGTTTTCATTGTTCTTCTGCCATGTGGAAACTATTTATTTTGCTGTATTCCCAATAGTTTATTTTTGCTTTCATTTCCTTTGCCTCAGGACACAGTCTAGAAAAACGTTGGTATGGTCCATGTCAAGAAGTTACTGTCTTCCCTCCTGTAGGATTTTAATGGATTCAGGTCTTATATTGAGGTCTTGAAACTGTTTTGTGTTTGTCTGTATTGTGTAAGAAAGCAGTCTAATTTCATCCTTTTGTGCGTAGCTGTCTAGTTTTCCCAACACCATTTGTTGTAGTGACTGTCCATTTCCCTTTTGATATCGTTGCTTGCTTTGTGGAAGATTCATGGACCACATAATTATGGGTTTCTGTCTGAACTTGTGTCCTGTTCCTTTGGTCGCTGTGTCCAGTTTTGTGCCGTACTGTCTTGTTAGGATGACTGCAGCTTTGTAGTATAACCTGAAATCTGAAATTGTGAGTCCTCCAGCTTTGTTTTTCTTTTCCACATTGCACTGGCTGTTTGGAATCTTTAGTGGTTCCATACAAATGTTTAGGATTGTTTATTCAAGGTCTTTTGTTCTTTAATTTAAATTCAATTAGCCAACTTACAGTACATCATTAGTTTCAGATGTAGTCTTCAATAAATTTTCAGTCGTGTGTAACACCCAGTGCTCATTGTACCGTGTGACCTCCTTAATGCTAGTCACCCAGTTACCCCTCCCAACTTCTCTTCCAGCAATCATCAGTTTCTTGCGATAGTTAAGAGTCCATCATGGGTTTTCTCCCTCTCTGATGACTTCCCATTCTATTTTCCCTTCCTTCCCCTATGGTCATCTTCCTTGTTTCTGATATTCCACATAGGAGTGAAAGCATATGATCATTGCCTTTCTTTCATTGACTTATTCCACTCAGCATAATACCCTCCAGCTCCACCCAGGTCGGTGTGATGGTAAGTACTCATCCTTTCTGATATCTGAGTAATATTCTATTATATATATGATCCACATCTTCTTTATCCATTCATCTGTCCATGATCATCTGCACTCCTTCCACAGTTTGTCTATGATGGATATTGCTGCTATGAATACTGGGGTGCATGTGTCCCGTCTTCACTACCTCTGTCTCTTTGGGGTCGATACCCAGTAGGGCAATTGCTGGGACATAGGGTAGCTTTATTTATAACTTCTTGAGGAAACTCCGTACCATTTTCAAGAGTGGCTGTACCGGACTGCATTCGCACAGGGGTGTAAGAGGGTTCCCGTTTCTCCACATCCTCTCCAAGATGTGTAGTTTCATTTCTTCTTATTTTTAGATATTCGGCCTCGTGTGATATGGCATCTATAGTGGTTTAGATTTGCATTTCCCTGAAGCCAAGTGATATGAAGCATTTATGCATGTATCTTTTGGTCACCGCTACCTCATCATTAGTGAAGTGACTTCTCATTTTAATCCATCTCAAGACCTAAAGCTGGGTAAGTCTCTGAAGCTGGATGATGCCATCGGTTGGAAGTGTGGAGAATTTCAAAAGATCTCCATGGAGAGCAAGTTTAAAGGTCAGTGTGAAGCTACTAATTGGATCCGGGGAGATCTCTGAAAGTGGGGATTGCCTGGGATGGGCTGAGGGGGGCCCTCCGATTTTCCTATGAATCCTTGCTGCAGCCCCAAATGGACAGTTTCCTGCTGTGGGGCAGGCTGAGTCCTCTAGTCGTGCAGAGGTGAGCCCAATGCCTGGTGCCTTGGAGGCAGGCAAATGGGGAGGGACCCTCAGCAGAAGACCCAGGGTTAGGTTAGGCATCAAGGACAGCAGGTCTGAACTGCCCAGTGCTCAGAGAGCTCTCAGGCCGAGTGAGATGAGGGCACAAGGGCGGGTGAGTGTGAGCCTTGGGGTTTCATCCGGAAGGGCCCACAAAGGTCGGGGTTCACCAGAAGGGGCTCTCAGGGGTTGCCCCAATTCTTGCCCTGAATGCTCTGTTCCCCAAAATGGTGCAGTTAACTGTGGGCTGCAGGCTGAGTCCTACGGTGGGGCTTGGGTGTCCCCAATCCCCCAGAGTGGGGTGCCAGGACCCTGGGGAGGGACCCCTCTGTGGCCAACCTAGGGTAAGGGTTAGGGTCCAGGAGCCTGGCAGGGACATACTGCAGGCTGTGCGGCGAGCTCTGTGGAGGGCTGAGAGGAGGCCATGGGGGAGGGTGAGCATGGGCCTCAGGGTTGGGGCACGGGGGACTGCCAAAAGTGGGGACGGGCTCCGGGGGCCTCCCCAAATTCTCGTGCCCTGTAGGCTCCGTAGAGCCCCCAGGGGCACGGTTTCCTGTCGGGTGGCAAGCTGAGTCCTGCGGTGGGGCACAGGTATCCCAATTCCCCAGGGCTGCAGTGTAAGCCTCCTGGGGAGGCCCCCACACCCACGGCCGAGCTAGGGCTAGGGTTAGGCCCCAGGAACCCCGCAGGCCTGATCTGCTGGCTGTATGGCTAGTTACCCGGGCTGAGGTGAGGGTGTGGGGAGGGTGAGCGTGGGCCTCAGGGTTGGGGTGCGGGAGGCCGCCGTTGTTCGCTGGTGGCTCAGGAGGGCCCTCCTGGTTCTCCCACCCTGAATGCTCTATGGCCTCCCAAGGTGCACGGTTTCCTGCGTGGTGGCAGACTGATTCCTGCTGTGGGGCTCAGGTGTCCCGAATCCCCGCGGCTGCGACTTCAGGCTCCTGGGGAGGGGCCCCTCCACAAATGAACTAGGGTTAGGGTTGGGGCCCAGGAACCCCGCAGGCCAGATCCGCCCGCTATGTGGCGAGCTCCGCCGCGGTCTGAGGTGAGGGTGCGGGGTGGGGTGAGCATGGGCTTCAAGGTTGGGTTTAGGAATCGCCGAAGTTCGCCTGGGGCTCTGGGAGCCCTCCTGGTTCTCCCGCCCTGAATGCTCTACAGCCTCCCAAGGGGCACTGTTTCCTGTGAGCTGGCACGCTTTATCCTGCAGTGGGGCTCAGGTGTCCCCAGTCCCTGGGGCTGTGGCACCGGGCCCCAGGGGAGGGGCCCTACCCAGCCGACATAAGGACAGGTCTAGGCCCCAGGAACCCGACAGGCCTGATCTGCCAGCTCTGCGACGAGCTCGGTGGCAAGCTGAAGGGAAGGCGTGGGGCGGGATGAGCGTGGGCCTCAGGGTTGGGGTGTAGGGGGCCACCGAGGATCGCTTGGGTCTCAGGGGGGCCCTACCAGTTCTCTTGCACGGGATGCTCTGTGGCGCCCCAAGGGGCATGGTTTCCTGAGGGGTGGCAGGCTGAGTCCCGTGGTGGGGCTCAGGTGTACCCAATCCCCGGGGTTAGGGTACGGATCAGGGTATGGATTAAGGTTAGGGTATGGGTTACGGTTAGAGTACGGGTGAGGGTAGGGGTTAGGGTTAGGGTAAGGAGAGGGTACGGGTTAAGGTTGAGTTTAGGGGTTACAGGTTAGAGGTTATGGGTTAGGGTACAGATTAGGGTTTAGGGTATGGGTTAGGGTTTAGGGTTTGGGTTTAGGGTTAGGGTTAGGGTTGGAGTACGGGTTAGGTTTAGGGTACAGGTTAGGGTTAGGGTACGGGTTAGGGTATGCATTAGGGTACAGTTTAGGGTACGGGTTAGTGTACGATTTAGGGTAAGTGTTGACATACGGATTTGGGTATGGTTTAGGGTACGGGTTAGGGTTACGGTACGGGTTAGGGTTAGGGTATAGTTTAGGGTTATGGTACAGGTTAGGTTACGGTTTAGGGTTGGGGTTAGGGTACGCGTTAGGGAACGGGTTAGGGATAGGGATAGGGTATGGTTTATAGTTAGTGTATGGGTTAGGGTTCGGGCTAGGGTACAGGTTAGGGTTAGGTATGGGTTAGGGTCCGGGTTAGGGATAGGGCACGGGTTAGGGTATGGGTTTGGGTACGGGTTAGGGTATGGGTTAAGGTTAAGGTAAGGGTACTGGTTAGGGTTAAGGTACGGGTTACAGTTTAGGGTTTAGGGTTACGGTTAGGGTACAGGTTAGGGTTAGGGTACGGGTAGGGTTAGGGTACGGTTTATGGTACGAGTTAGGGTATGGGTTAGAGTCCGGGTTTAGGGTTTAGGGTTAAGGTTAGGGTACAGGTTAAGGTACTTGTTAGGGTTACGGTTAAGGTTAGGGTACGGTTTAAGTTATGGGTTAGGGTACAGTTTAGGGTTAAAGTTAGGGTACGGGTTAAGGTATGGGTTAGAGTATGTGTTACGGTTACGGTTAGAGTTAGGGTACAGGTTAGGGTTAGGGTTAGGGTACGGGTGAGGGTACGGGTTAGGGTTAGGTTTAGGGTTAGGTTACGGGTTAGGGGTAGGGTTAGCTGAAGGGGTAGGGTGAGGGGTAGTGTTAGGGGTATGGTAGGGGTCGGGGTAGGGTTAGGGTTTAGGGTTAGTGTTTGGGGTTTGGGGTTAGTGGTTAGGGTTAGGGTTTCATGTTTAGGGTTTCGGGATTAGGGTTAGGGCTTAGGGTTTAGGGTTTAGTGTTAATGTTAGGGTTTAAGGTTTAAGGATTAAGGTTTAGGGTTAGGTTTAGGGTAGGGTTAGGGTTAGGGTAAGGGTTAGGGGTTAGAGTTACGGTTAGGATTAGGGTTTAAGGTTCAGGGTTTAAGGTTATGGGTTAGGGTTTAAGGTTAGTGTTAGACCCCAGTAGGCCAGCAGGACTGATGCGCCGGCTATGCGGCGAGCGGAGGTGTGGGCCGAGGTGAGGGCGCTGGCGAGCGAGGGAATAGTATGCAGTGTTTTGGCGCGAGGGGCCTTTTACGTCACTAGAGGCTCGGAGGGCCCTGCCCGTTCTCCCGCCCTGAATGACCGGAGGCGCCCCTAGCGACCCGTGTGGTGGCGGAGTGGCAGTGTGAGTCCGGCAATGCAGTTTAGGTGTCCCCAATGCTGTGCGTTGCAGCTCAAGGCCCCTTGGGAGGGGCCCCTCTAGGGCCGTCCTAGGGTTAGTGTTAGCACCCAGGAGTCCGGCAGGCATGATCCGCCAGCTGTGCGGTAGCAGAAGGCCAGGCCAAGGTGAAGATGCCAGCGAGCTGGAGCGTGGGCCCAAGCATTTTGGCACGGGGGGGCCTTGGAAGGTCGCCGGGGGATTGGAGGGCCCTGCCGGTTCTCCCGCCCTGAATGGCCAGAGGCGCCCTTAGCGGCCTGGGTGGTGGCAGGGCGGCACGGTGAGTATAGCGCTGGGGCTCGGGGGTCCCCAATCCCTGGCGTTGCTGTGCCAGGCCCCTTGTGAGGTTCCGCTCGGGAGCCAACCTAGGGTTAGGGTTAGCCCCCAGGAGGCTGGCAGGCCCGATCCGCTGGCTGTGCGTGAGCAGAGGGGCGGGCCGAGGTCAGGGCGCTGGTGAGCAGGAGCATGGGCCCAAGCATTTTGGCGCATGGGGGCTTAGAAGTTCACTGGGACTCGGAGGGCCCTGCCCGTTCTCCCGCCCTGAAAGACCTGCAGCACGCCTAGTGGCCTGGTTTGCAGCGGGACGGCAAAGTGAGTCCTGGCTTGGGCTCGGGGGTCACCAATCCCTGGCACTGAGGCACCAGGCCCCTTCGAAAGGGCCCCTCATAGGCCACCCTAGGGGTAGTGTTAGCCCCCAGGAGGCGGGCAGGCCTGATGTGCCGGCTGTGCAGCGACCGGAGGGGCGGGCCAAGGTGAGGGCGCTGGGGAGCGGGAGCGTGGGCCCAAGCGTTCTGGCGCAGGCGGCCTTTGAAGGTCGCCGGGGGCTCGGAGGGCCCTGCCCATTCTCCCACCCTGAAAGACCGGCAGCACGCCTAGTGGCCCGGGTTGCGGCAGGGCAGCAGGGTAGAGTCTGGCGCTGGGGCTTTGGGGTCCCCAATCCCAGGTGTTGCGGCGATAGGCGACTTGGGATGGGCCCCTCAGTGGCCGACCTAGGGTTAGAGTTTGCACCGAGGAGGCCGGAAGTCCGGATCCACCCGCTCTGCAAGGAGCGGAGGGGTGGGCTGAGATGAGGGCGCTGGCGAGCAGGAGCGTGGACCCAAGCGTTTTGGTGCTGGGGCCTTCAAAGGTCGCCGGGGGCTCAGAGGGCCCTGCACGTTCTTCCGCCCTGAATGCCCGACGGCGCACCTAGCGGCCCGGGTTGCAGAGGGGCAGCAGTGTGAGTCCGGTGCTAGGGCTCAGGGGTCTCCAATCCCCGGTGTTGCAGCACCAGGCCCCTTGGGAGGGGCCCCTCGGGTGCGACCTAGTGTTAGGGTTAGCCCCCAGGAGGCCCTCAGGCCCGATTCGCCAGCTGTGTGGCGAGCGGAGGGTCGGGCGGAGGTGAGGCCGCTGGCGAGCAGGAGCATGGGCCCAGGAGTTTTCGAGGGGGGGTCCTTCGAAGGTCGCCAGGTGCTCAGAGGGCCGTTCACGTTCTTCCGCCCTGAATGACAGGCGACTACCCTGGCGGCCCGGTTAGAGGAGGGGCGGTAGGGTGAGTCTAGCGCTGGGGCTCGGGGTCCCCAGTCCTCGGCGTTGGGGTGCCAGGCCCCTTCGGAAGGGCTCTAGGGGGCTGACCAAGCATTACTGTTAGCCCCCAGGAGGCTGGCAGACCCGATCTGCCGGCTGTGTGTCGAGCAGAGGGGCAGGCCTAGGTGAGGGCGCTGTCGAGCGGGAGTGTGGGCCCAAGCGTTTTGGCACGGGGGGCCTTCGAATGTTGCCAGGGGCTTGGAGGGATCTGCCCGTTCTCCCTCCCTAAATGACCGACAGTGCTCCTAGTGGCCTGGGTGGTGGCAGGGCGACACGGTGAGTCCGGCGCTGGGGCTCGGGTGTCCCCAATCTCAGGCATTGTGGTGTCAGGCCCCTTCAGAGGGGCCCCTCAGGGGCCAACCTAGGGTTATGGGTAGCCTCCAGGAGGAGGGCAGGCCTCATCCACCGGCTCTGCAGCGAGTGGAGGGGCGGGCCAAGGTGAGGGCACTGAGGAGCAGGAGCATGGGCTCAAGCGTTTTGGATGGGGGGGCCATTGAGTGTCGCCATGGACTCGGAGGGCCCTGCCCATTCTCCCGCCCTGAATGACCAGCGGCACCCCTAGCGGCCCGGGTGGCAGCGGGGCGGCAGGGTGAGTCCGGCGCTGGGGCTCGGGGGTCCCTAATACCCAGCGTTGCGGCGCCAGGCCCCTTGGGCGGGCCCCTCGGGGGCCGAACTAGGGTTAGGGTTAGCCTGCAGGAGGCTGGCAGGCTCGTTCCACCATGTGCGGTGAATGGAGGTGTGGGTCGAGGTGAGGTAGCTGGTGAGTGGGAGTGTGGGCCAGAGCATTTTGGCTTTGGCTTGGGGTGCCTTCGAAGGTCCCAGGTGGCTCGGAGGGTGCTGCCCGTTCTGTCGCCCTCAAGGACTGGTGACGCCCCTAGTTCCCCATGTGGCGGTGGGGTGGCAGGGAGCTTCCGGCGCTGGGACTTGGGGGTTCCCAATCCCTGGCATGCGGCGCCAGGCCACATGGGAGGGGCCCCTTGGGGGCGACCTAGGGATAGGGTTAGCCCCCAGGAAGCCAGCAGGCCCGATCCGCCAGCTCTGCAGCGAGTGGAGGGGTGGGCCGAGGTTAGGGCGCTGGCGGGCAGGAGTGTGGGAGCCAGAGTTTTTGCGTGGGGGGCCTTCGAATGTCGCAGGGTGATCGGAGGGCCCTGCCCGTTCTCCCTTCCTGAATGGCAACGACCCTAGTGCCCTCGGTGCCTATGGGGTGGCAGAGTGAGTACAGCACTGGGGCTCGGGGGTCCCAAATCCACGGCATTGGGAGGGGCCCCTCGGGGGTGACCTAGGGTAAGTGCTAGCCCCCAGGAGTCTAGGAGGCCCGTTCCGCCAGCTCTGCAGCAGGCGGAGGGGCAGGCCGAGGTGAGGGCGCTGGCGAGAGGGAGTGTGGGCCCAAGCATTTTGGCACAGGGGCCTTCGAAGGTCACCGGGGGCTTGGAGGGCCCTGCCCATTCTCTTGCCCTGAAAGACTGGCGGTGCCCCTAGCAGCCCGGGTTGCCGCGGGGCAGCAGGCTGACTCCGGTGCTGGGCTCGGGGGCCCCAATCCCCGGCGTTGTGGCACAAGGCCCCTTGGGAGGGGCCCCTCGGGGGCCGAGCTAGGGTTAGGGTTCGTCCCCAGGAGACCGGCAAGCCCGGCGCTAAGTGGTTCAGGCAAGGTAACAAAAATGCCATACACTTATCTGTAAGAAATAACAGTGTACAGGAACCCTCTTAGCCCTAACATCATCCTTTCTGAATATGGAAGCCAGCCCCAAAGTGGTCGTGGAAGTCTGACGAAAGGGCTAAGCACTTTTCTCTGAGTCACCACACTATACAGGGAAAGACCAATGTACATCTTCTTTCACGAGTAGGAAGCATTAATGAAAAGGTTCTGGAATTTCGAGGACTCTGACCCATCCTTATTGGTAATAAACCACCGTGTACAGGAAAACAACTTCAAATCTCATCAGTCTCCTCAATCCTGACTCCCATTCAACTTTGGATGTGTAGGACTAGGGAAATGTCCACATCTTATTGCTAAGAAAGAACGATGTCAGGGTAATGCCCTTCAAGTCACATCAGCCTTCCTGAAGACGGAAGCAGGAATCAAGGTGGTTATATTACCATGAGGTAAGGAAGATGTGCATAGAAGTGAGAAACAACAGTGGGCAGGACCTCTCTTCCAAGGAACAGTATCTTAGCTTAATGTTCAATCCCTATGGTAAGTGGTTGTGGGCATTTGTGAGGTGAAAATCTTGAGTGTTTTGTAAAACCTCTTGGCCATTCACAGATGATACTAAGGTAGTTGGGGACTCCTAGGCAGTGATTTGTCCACTGTCAAAAATATGAAAAGATAAAAGAGACAGATGAGGTCTCCTCAGGCATTGTCCTTTATCCTCATCCTCCGTGAGGATGGCCATCTCTGGACAGCTCAGTGGCAGGGTCTCATTCACAGTGGGGGCATCTGTTCCTCACAGACATCAGGCAGGGAAATGGATTTGGTTCTCTGTGCCAGCCCAGCCACAGCTGAGTGTCACAGCACCCTCTCGTGGGCTCATAAGAGTTTCACTGTCACCAGGCAGGTCATTGTATTTGATAAACCACTGTGAGAGTTTGCAATCGCCTTCATCTGCAACCTCCTAGAGGCAAATGCAGGTGTCTGGTACCATGTGAAGTCATGTGAAGGCATTGTGAGAAATTGTCCTTTTGCTTAAGAAAAACATGGCTGGGGCTCCTGGCTGGCTCAGCCAGTTAAGCATGTGCCTTTGGCTCAGGTTATGTTCTCAGGGTTCTGGGATCGAGCCCGGGTTCCCTGTTCAGCAGGAAAGGAGTTAGGGAAATAGCTTAGAACCCACAGAGAATGTGAATAAAGGGGAGTGAAATGGAATTTGGTCTGTGTTTTGCTTTAGGGATTGGAAGTTAGTTTTTTCTCAATTGTGATTGTTCTTGAAACAGAGAAGCTGTATTGGTTTTTTTTACCTTTAATTTTTTTCTAATAATAATTTTTTATTATGATATGTTAGTCACTATACAGTATTTCCTTAGTTTTTGATGTAGTGTTCCATGATTCATTATTTGCATATAACACCCAGTGCTCCATGCAATATGTACCTTCCTTAATACCCATCACTGGACCATCCCAATCCCCCACCCCTCTCCCCTCTGAAGCCCTCAGTTTGATTCCCAGAGTCCATAGTCTCTCGTTGTTCATTCCCCCTTCTGTTTAGGGTCCATTGTCTAAAGGGACAGACAGTGGAAGTTCACCAAATATAAGATCGAAATTTCATTGTTCATTATAGATGCCGCTAAGTAGTTCCCAGACATTTCATTCTACTGTAGTAATTCATTATACCTGTGCAGGTGCACGTGGAAGACAATTGATGCATGCAGAGTGGTAATAAAACACGCCCCTCAGTAGTAGAATAATAGGGGATGCATATGTGTAAAATTATTCGACTACAGCTTCCATGCTTTCCCTTTGGTTCCTTATTATCTATGAAATTGGACCATTCTTGTTCTCTAGACTTAAACCTCATTGTCAGTATTTAGAGTTTTTCAATGCTGATCTTCTCCTGTATAAGTTACCAAAACCTAAAATATGTATGAACTTTAAAAAACGCTATATTGAAAATGACAGCAGGGAAGTTCCATTTTGTGAATATTGTGTCAATGGATCTCTATTTTGACATCAGTGTTCATTAGAAATGATGACATTTCATGTGAGTATAAATATCAATGTGAAAAAGAAAAGGTAGGAAGAACCTTGAATGTTTAAGTAATTGGTGAAATGACAGGGGTGTGTGTGTGTGTGTGTGTGTGTGTGTGTGTGTGTGTGTGTAATTGATTTTCAGTGAGTGGTTCAGCTTCTTGTAGGGCCTCCGAGAGAGCCCAGGTGAACCTTTCAATGAGTTGGTATCTGTTTTCAGAACATGGGAATCTCTTAGTCCAATAGTCAATCAGGCAAGCTTTGAGGTCTTGAAGAGTTTCAGTCCTCAGCGATGGTGTTGCAGACCCTTGTGAGCAAACCCTAGGTATGCTCAGAGCCCTCATTAGCTGGTACCAATGTGTGACGATTTCAGACAGCATTTCCCAAAGAAGTACCTCTTGAGTCTCTGTCCTTGTCAGTTCCCTACACTTCCTTACACTAGTTATGTGATCAGTGTGTTTCAGGATAATCCCCACATGTGATTTTTGCTATTTCCTACTAGTCCTATCTGTTTCTCATCTTGTTCTTTTATGGTAGGGGTTGGGAAGCAACCTGTGTGGTGTAGGAAGGGGTGTGGTAGTTGTCTGCCTTCAGAGGACCGAATGATGCCTAGAAATTGTACTGTAGGTTGAGGTCAATTGTCCATCCTCTGAGTGTCAGGAATTCCATCACTTTACTTTGATGCTAGTCTGTTCTTCAAGCTGTCCTCAGAAGTAAGGACGTCATCCATCTAGGGAATACTGGTTTGTGTGTATGTTTTCATTTTAGGAAAGGCCTTTCTGTTCCTGAAAATAATACTGTAGAGTACCCTTTCTGGGTTTTATTGGACATCAGTCAATCTTTTGTGAAGTATTCGTTTATAAATAGACTTTTTATGGTTGATGAGCAGGAATTCTTTATTGACAAGTCTTTGTCAGTGTGTGTATTGCAAATCTTTACTTCCCAGACTGTGGTTCACTTTTTCATTTTCTTATGGTCATAAGATAAGGAGAAATGTCACATTTTTATGAAGTCCCACTGAATTCTTTTAAATGGTTAGTGCACCATATGTCCTACCCCAAGATTGACAGGTTCTGCATTTTCTTTCAGAAACTGTCCAATGGGATGCTACAATCCATCTCAAATTTATAAATTGCATTTTTAATTCTAATAGGGTATTTATAGACTGGTTTGTATTTTCTATGTACACAATCATATTATCTGTGAATAGTTACAATTATCCCCTCAATTCTTATACTTTTTGTTTCCCTTGCCTTCTAACAGTGGTAGATTCTCCGATGCCATGTTGAATAGAGCAACATTGTTTGAAGATTTTAATATACCTTTCTCAATATCTGACAGAAAAAGCAGACAAAACATTGGTAAAAATGTGACCTAATTGACATATAGGGAACATTCCATCATAAGTGCAGAATACATTATTTGCAAGTGGTCATAGACTCTTTACCCAAATAAATGATAGATGGGGCCACGAATCAATGCTACAAATGTTAAACCCTGAAATTAACTAGATTCTATTCTTAGACCAGAGGGGAATTGAGCCACAGTCATAGCGAAAAGAAAACCAGGAAGTCCTTCAATGTTTAAAATTAAATGGAACTTTGCTACATATCCTAAAGGTGAGAGAGGGAATCTCAATGGAAATTCTGAACCTTTTCTACATGAGGGCTCACACACAATGGCACTTTCTTTGTGAAGAGCATTATAATAACCTAGACAGGAGTTGAGCCTTAAGTCAGAGTTCTGCCTGCCCCAGCCACACCTGGCAGCCTTGGCCTGTGGTCCCCCTCAGCTGTCCTTTCTGGTGGCCCTGAGCTAAGGGGGTGAACATGGCCGTATGGAAATTAGAAGCTCCCCACTCTTAGTGATGACGTTGCTATCGTATTGTCCTCACCAGTCCAACAACATGATTTCTGAGTGAAACATGACACAAGAGCGACTTCTTGGCCTTCCTTCAGGTTTGAAAATCATCTGGTGAGTCATCTATTAGAAATATGGATTCAACATGTGTTCTTTCTTCTAGAAAAGAAATAGACCCAATAGCAATTATGTGTTCCTTAGCACCTGTTCCTGAGAGACATCATACTGGCTCTTTGTAGCATTCTGCCTCTTAAACTTCTCAACTAGGGTGTAGATATTTTTAGGCACATTTTCAGACGGTTAGAAAGGGACTCAGATGATATGAGTCACAGAGGATTTTAGTGTCAGAAACCTAAGTGGGATCCCCAAATTGACTCCAAATCCCTTGTTGTTCCATACAGGGTACTATTTCCCTCTTATCTCTGGTCTTCTCAATCTGGAAACCTATCAAGTATCAGGATTTTCTTGTCATGTGGACAAATGGAACGAATTCAGCAGGCCTTTTCACCTCTGCCCATGGTGATCATTAAGATCATTATCTTAGTGGAGGACCTCTGGGTAAGATAATCAAAGATCCTTAGGAATACAGACAGTATAATATTTTTCTGGTATTAAAGTTACTGAAACCAACTATCTTTTTTTGTCCATTCAGGCTCTGGTATGTTCAGAGGGTGCTGTAAAACAGGTCTGAAATAGTATTTAAAAACACTCAGCTCAGCCTCTTCTACAAAGTGAGCCAATGCTTATAAACATGGCTAAAATATTCCCTTACCTACGATGACTCCCCAGCCATAGTAGTGTTTATATGTTATGACTGTGACTTACATTAGTCAACATTTGCAGAGAAAGAACTTAGTGCATCCAGGGGTCACTTCATGTTGAAATTAGTTTGTGACAACGAGCTACTGTGTTTTATTCTGCAGTCCAAGGGAATGGTGCCAGACATCTCTAAGGAGTTCTAGCAGTTCTACAATTCTGATTTTAAGTGGTCTGTGTGCTTCAGAGATTTGGTCAGGAGAAGGGCAGGAGTCCAGAGACTGTGAACACTTCTGTTACATGTGCTGACCATGGAGCAGGTAGCTTTCTGTGGGCATCATTTTGATTTCTTGGTACTCTTGTGAAGGTGCTTTTGTCTCAAATTCCTCCATTTAGGAGTAATTATAATGATGAAAGTAATTTTTATCTTATATCATCTGTGGGCCCTGATCCTGGGATCCCAGGGAAGCTATCCTTTAACATTTTACCCGGTTCAAAATGATTGGGCAAAACCTCAAAGCATGGGCCCTATTTCTGCCCCAAGCACATGTTGTACATCTGCTTCAAGAAGAAAACAATAACCAAAAATGCCAACATGAAGATAAGAAAAAATAAAGAACCTCTTTGGCTCCCATAAGATTAAAGTCATACTGACATGTACATACTGAACATGCATGAAATCATTGCATTTCCTAAAGCCCAAGCCTTGGAGGGTCTGAGAGCCACTGATCTTGCCCAGAACCAGGCACACCCCAGCAGGGAGGTCTGGTGCAGAAAGGGAAGGGGCAGGACTCTGAGGGTGGTCTGCAGCTAGAGGGGTCCCTGGAATGGGCCAGGTGTGTGTGGGGAGCCCATCCCAGGACCCCACCTATGCCTATGCTGGGTGTTGGGTAGAGGAGGCACCTCTTGGATCCCCTGCACTTTCAGGGTTCCAGGGGCTTGAGGGCGGCTTGCCTGGCTTTCCAGGGGCTGGGGCACCACCCTCCCTGACAAATCACCTCTTGGGAGTGGAGCTACGTCTCTGTGGGCTGTTCCAGAGTTGCAGTGGGGTGCAAACCTGGGACAGAAGAAGGGGAACTGGGAGAGAGAGAGTTGCCCTGCGGAGGTCCCGGCAGGTTAGAGAGCAGCGTGCACCGTGGGTGGGGGGGTCTGGGGGTAGGGTGCGCCCTAGGTGGGAGGCAGGGTTCTGGAAGGGCACCTGGAGAGGGTTCATTGTGGGAACTCAGGTGAGTTTTCTTTTTCCTTTTAAAGTCTCTTCTGCCCCATGTTCTCAACTGGCCTTATTCCCCATACCTGTGAACTCCAGGGCGCCCACTCACCTGAGCTTTTGTGGGATTGGTTGCAGAATTTCAGGGTTTCCCCTGTTCCCCGGGGAGAGTGCGGGTAAGGACCTCACAGAGTCCCCACCTTCAGTGATGTGTCCCACGGTTCTCTGACACAGTGCAGGTGATGCATCTTGAGAAGTACCTCAACTTCAGCAGGGTGTGCCCTGGTCCCCCAGGCACAGGTGTGGCCGTAGCAAGCCCCAGAGCCGTCCCCCAACTTCAGCATTATGCCCCGTGTGCCCCCAGGTTAGTGGTAATTGGCTGTTAGAATCATGCAGGAAAATCCTCCAGGTGGGGGCCTGAAGGAGGGCGTAAACCAGACCCCACTCTAATTGCATTGGGAATAGACGAATTGAGGGTTTCTTTAGAAGAGTAAGTCTGCTTTCCAGAAAAGGCAAGGTCATTGGTCTATTGAGAATGAAGATAATTACTGATATACAACAAGTATGTGTTGCCCCTGCACCCAGAAACCGAAGCAGGTGTGCAGGCTATAGGTCAGAGGTGCCTTCTTCTCCCCAGCTGACAGCACTTCTCTGCTCTGGCTACAAGACACCCGAGGTTTTGAACGTCAGCATCGGAGTCAGCGAGGCAGCTTGTCACAGGACGCCAGTGTTCAGAGAAAGCACAGGTATGTTTGGCAAAATGTCCTATCTATGTCAGGGCTGGAGGTAAAACCTCTCATTATCCCAAAACCTCCTGGGCTTTTCTCTTTTCTCTAGTTGAGCCACAAAGTAAAATTGAAGTAGCTGTCAGCATTCTGGGTTTGGTGCAAGAATTACTTAGTTTCCCTGGAGGTAGAACTTTGCAGGGGATCACAATTTCTGTCCATTTATTGCTTACAAATGTATTTTGACCATCTGTTTCCTAGGAACCCTCTTTTATTAGAAAGGGAAGGTGAGATTCACTCTGTGCCTGTTTGTAACATCTAATTTGTTCCTTCATCTAACAGTGTTTATTCAATTGGGCCTAAGATATGGTTTAGTGGCCAGTATCTAGAGTTAGGTGGCTTTTTTCATCTGATACAGACTTGGATGATGTCATTTGACAAAGGTGATGTTTCATCATTGATTAGTTTATTCATCAGAAGAGTTAAAATTAGGGTGGAGGGAAAATTCAAAATTATCCAAACCGGCCTGTTCCTGTTTAAAAGTTGAGCTTGACTTTCTAGTTTTACTAAATGTATTATCTCGATATTTTGAGGTGCCATATTGTCTCTGTAGTTTCTTTGGTGGTGGAGTCAGAAGGAGAGTCTGGGAATTCTTTTGGATAGTGGCATGCTGGTGGCTTCAAGGGGCTTGGCGTCAGGAGCCTTGGGGTGAAGTCTGCAACTGCTTGTCTGACCCTGGGTGCATCTCCCAGAGGTTTTGTTGCCTCTTATGAAATTGCCGGCAGATAATGTTCTGCTTAAAGGGGAACCCTCCCATCCTGTTGGTTGGAATGCAAAGTGGTGCAGCCAGTCTGGGAACCAGTGTGGGGGTTCCTCAAAAAGTTAAACATTGAACAACCACATGATCCAGCAATTGCTGTCCTACGTATTTACCCAAAGGATAAAAAAATGCAGATTCGAAGGGGGTCCATGCACCATAATGTTTATAGCAGCAATGTCCACAGTAGCCAAACTATGGAGAGAATCCCAAAGTCCATGCACTGATGAATGGATAAAGCAGATGTGGGATACATATATATAATGGAATATGACCCAGCTTCAAAAAGAATGAAATCTTACCATTTGCAAGGATGTGGATGGATCTAGAGTGTATTAAGCTAAGCAAAATCAGTGAGGAAAGACAAATATCCTATGCTCTCACGCTTGTGGAATTTCAGAAAAAAAACAGATGAACAGAGTTGAGGGGTGATGAGAGAGGCAAACAAGGAAATAGACTCAACCTTGGAGAACAAACTGAGTGTTGCTGCAGGACATGGGTGTGGGGGTAAGAGTTAAATGGGTGAGGGGTATTAAGGAGGAATCTTGTGATGAGCACCGGGTACTGTATGCAGGTGATGAATCACTAAATCTTACCCCTGAAGCGAATATTCCATGGCATGTGAACTAACTGGAATTTAAGTAAAAGAAGAAAGGAAAAAGTGTTCTGCTTCATGAAGAGTGAGGTAAAGTTGTAGTGATTTGGGCTGTACTCTTCTATAGATGAGAGTTGTAGAACACCCTGTTGTAGGATACACTAGTTTCTTATCACATAAGGATTCCTCAAAAAGCTGCAATGAAAGATTCAGGTCTCAGAGCATGTTCATGTTCCACTGATATGTTACAGTTTGCACAGGTAGGAAAGAAGGTGGAGAGGAAGGCAACAGAAGGGGAAAGTAGGTGTGAACCTTTCATTAGTTAGCGTTATAGCTTTCTCATGAAAGTCTTGCGCCAGTGTGATTTTGGAAGCAGAGTGGGAATCCGGGAGCTTTGCAGGAGATGGGGGAGTTCCAGGTCTGGGTAAAGCTGACAGGGGGCCCAGAGGAGAGCTGAATGCATTCTGCAGCAGGATGTGGGCAGGGTGGGCTCCAGGTGTGGTTATGGGTCTCCTGGGTGAGAGTTGTGACAGGTGAGGGCTGTGTGAAAGTTCCTGGCTGAGGACAAGTGAGGCACAGGCGGAGAGCTGGCAGAGAACCTTTTTCTGGGCCACCAGCCTCACCCAACACACACAGTCTCATCTTCTGTCCCTGACGCTCCAATTCAGACTTCTCCGAAGGTGAGTGAGAACACATCAAGAGCATTCGAAACAGAAGGGAAAGCATGTGCAATGGCTCTGGGGCAGGAGAATTCCAGGTATGTCCAGGAGCAGCAAGAAGGCCCTGTGGCCACAGGAGACAGCTTAGGACATGAGCTCAGAGAGGTGACAGAGGGTGACAGAAAGCCATTCCAGGGCTATATCCCCATGAGACCCTGTTTCACTGGGCCATCCTGGCTACAATGTTGAGAACAGATGACAGAGGGTTGAAGATGGCAAGGCAGGTCAATGACGAGGCTTTTCCAGGAACTCAGGCACTGTGGACCAGACAGGTGGCCTTGGATGGAGTGGTTAGACCTATTCTGGGTCCATTTTGAAGATACAGCTCACAGGATTTGCTGATGGGTTAGCTATTAGGAGCAGGAGAACGGAGGAATTAGGGTAACTCCCAGCTTTTGTGGGTTGTCGTGATCGAGGGGAAGGAGAGGGTTTCTCGGGAGGTAGGAAGTAGTCCGTGTTCCGCATGCTGAGGAAGGTGCCTTTCCCGGTGGGTCTGCTGAAGTTTGTGTCTGGGAGAACCTTTCACATCTCGTCCCTCAGCAATGCTCAAGTACAAGTATCCCCCGTTTTTAAACGTTCACAGTAAGACACTGGGATTTCTTGAAAAACTATGTTATTACCCAGCTTCAGTAAGAGGAAGAGACCTGAAGAGGATTTCCCTCTTATGAAAAAAGGTGAACAGTGAGAATCGCATTCAGCATCTGTTTTGGGGAGAAGCACGACAAAGGCAGTGTGCTCCCCAACCAGCTCCTTCCGCTGGGAACTGCTCTCCGCATCCAGCCACCAGCACTTTGAATTGTGTTTGTGAGCCTCTGCTGTGCTTTATCTTCATTTATGCTGGGCCTCCATTGGAAACTTGTGTGCTGAGGCCTAAGAAAAGCCAAAGAGAAGGAATTTTGGAGTCTGAGCACACTGTCTAATTGTTCCATGTAAATTAATGGCCATTCCTTCTTGACACCATTTCTGCTGTGCAAGGTTTCTCAGAAGCCCTGTACTTTCAAAGAGCAGGGAAACCTATACCCCATGCTGTGGGGTTAGTTTTAGTCTCCATGCTGGACAGAACATTTCATGACTGTCGGATTTTCTCACTCAAACATTGAGACTTTGACCGCCTTCACCCGTTTCTACCACCCCATCCCCGAATCTGGCACCTACCAATCTGCTCTCAGTATCTATGCGTTCAGTATTTGTTTATTCCACGTGGAATGTACATGAGAGCATCTGGTATTGGTCTT
Source organism: Ursus americanus (assembly GCF_024610735.1). Taxonomy (NCBI): domain Eukaryota; kingdom Metazoa; phylum Chordata; class Mammalia; order Carnivora; family Ursidae; genus Ursus; species Ursus americanus. Next base: position 836,888 of record NW_028273644.1, on the reverse strand, counting down.
TCTGTGTCTGAGTTACTTGGCATAAGGCCCCCAAGGTCTGTGTTTCCATGTCTGGTTCTTGTGAATAATGCTGCAGTGAACGTGGGAGTGCATCTGTCTTTTTGAGGCAGTATTTTTGTGTTCTCCGAATCAATACTCAGTAGAGCCATTACTGGGTCATGTCGTAGTTGCTTTTATTTTTTCAGGAACCTCCATACCGTTTGTCACAGTGGCTGCACCAATTTCCATTCCCACCAACAGTGCACAGTGTCTCCTCGTCTGCACACCCTTGAGCCCACTTGGTGTCTGTCTCTGGGACAATTGCTGTTCCAACAGTAGTGAGCGGATAGCCGATTGTGGGTTTGACTGATGTTTCCCTGACGATGATTAGTGATGTCGAACAACTCCTTCTGTCTGTTGGCACCTGTGTGCCATCTTTGGAAGGTATCTATTCACATATTCCCCACATTTTTTATACTTTTTTTTGTTTTGATTTGTATGTGTGTTGTGTGTATTTTGGATATTAGCCTCTTCTCACACATATGATTCACAGATAATTTTTTCTTATTGGGTCAGTGGCCTTTTAAGTTTTTGATGGTTTCTTTTGCCCTGTGGAAGATTTCAGTTTGATGTTGTTCCACTTGTTTATTTTTGATTTTGTTGCCTTTGCATTTGGTGTCCGATCTGAAGACTCTTTGCCAAAACCAATGTCAAGAGACTTAGTACCTGTGTCTTCTTGGAGGTTTATGGATTCAGGTCTTATGTTCAAATCATTCATCCATTAAAAATTTTGTGTGTGGTGTAAGAAAGTGACCCAGTTATATTCTTCTGCATTTAGTGTCCAGTTTGCCTGTTACCGCTCACTGAAGACACAGTCCTTCCCTCATGGCATATCTTCTGCTGCTGTGTCGTAAGTTAGGATCATTTACGTGTGGGTAAGTTTCTGAGCTTTCTGTTCTGTTCCACTGACCTGGTGTCTGTGTTTATGCCAGTACCATCCTGTTTTGATGACAACAGCTTTGTAATCTAGCTTGAAATACAGGTGTGTGTTGACTGCACCTTTCTTTCTCCAGGTTGCTTTGGGTATTTGGGGTCTTTTGTGATTCCATACAAGTTTGAGGACTGTTTTCTATTTCCTCGAATAATGCCACTGCAATTCAGATAAGGATTTCATCACATCTGTCGATTGCTTTGGGTACGATGGACATGTTCACATAATTAACTTTTCCAGTTAAGGAGCATGGCGTAAGCTTCCATTTGTTTGTGTTGCCCTCCAAATCTTTGACCCATACATTCTGCCCCCCTCGACACACGTGTTTTTCATTTCTTTTCTGCCATGTGTTGAGTGTACTATGTCTTTCTCATTCTTGGTTACTTTTATTCCTAGATTTTTTTTTCATGCAATTGTAAATGGCATTGCTTTTTTATTTCTCTTTGCGAAAGTATGTCATCAGTATACAGAAATGCAACAAGTTGGGTCATCTGTGTGGCTCCATAGGTGAAGCGTCTGCCTTTAGCTCAGGTCATGATCCCAGAGTTCTGGGATCGAGCCCCATGTTGGGCTCCCTGCTTAGCGAGGGTCTGCTTCTCCCTCTTTCTGACACTCCCCCTGCTCCTGCTTTTTCTCTTCCTGTCAAATAAATAAATAAATAAATAAATAAATAAATAAATAAATAAAATCTGAAAGAAATAAAGACAACAGGTCTCTGTATATCGACTTTATATCCTGCAGCTTTCTTGAATTTGTTAATTCTAACAGTTTTTTTGTGTGGAATCTTTCGGGATTTCATGTCATTTGCAAATAGTGACAGTTTTCCTGTATGGATTTCATATCTTTCTCATTTTTAAAATGATGTTAGTCACCCTAGAGTACTTCATTTGTTTTTGATGTAGTGTTCCATGATTCATTGTTTGCATATAACACCTAGTGCTCATTATGACACGTGCCCTCCTTTTTTTTAAAAAAAGAATTTATTTATTTATTCGACAGAGATAGAGACAGCCAGCGAGAGACGGAACACAAGCAGGGGGAGTGGGAGAGGAAGAAGCAGGCTCACAGCGGAGGAGCCTGATGTGGGGCTCGATCCCATAACCCTGAGCCGAAGGCAGACGCTTTACCGCTGTGCCACCCAGGTGCCCCAATATGTACCCTCCTTAATACCCATCACCAGGATAACCCATTCCCCTTCCCCTCCCTTTCTGCAGGCTTCAGTTTGTTTCCCAGTTTCAGTAGTCTCTCATGATTCATCTCCCCCTCTCATTCCCCCCTTCACTTTTCCCTTCCATCTTCTAATGTCCTCCATGCTATTCCTTCCATTCCACATAGGAGTGAAACCATATGATAATTGTCTTTCTCTGCTTGACTTAATTTCACTTAGCATAATCCCCTCCTGGTCCATCCACGTTGGTGCAAATGGGGGGTATTCATCCTTTCTGATGACTGAGTAATATTCCATTGTGTAGATGAACCACATCTTCTTTGTCCATTCATCTGCTGAAGGACACCTTGGCTCCTTCATCAGTTTGGCTATTATGTACATTGCTGCTATGAACATTGGGATACAGGTGCCCCTTCTTTTCATTACTCTGTGTCTATGCGGTAGATACCCAGTAGTGCAATTGGTGGGTCATAGGATAGCTCTGTGTTTAACGTCGTGAGGAACCTCCATATTGTTTTCAAAAGTGGCTATACCAGCTTGAATCCTCACGAGTAGTGTAAGATGGTTACGCTTTCTCCACATCCTCTCTGACTTTTTTTTATTTCCTGTCTTGTTAATTTTTTTTCAAGATTTTATTGATTTATTCCACAGAGATAGAGATAGACAGCGAGAGAGGGAACACAAGCAGGGGGAGTGGGAGAGGAAGAAGCAGGCTCATAACGGAGGAGCCTGATGTGGGGCTCGATCGCATAATGCCAGGATCACGCCCTTAGCCGAAGACAGACGCTTAACCACTGTGCCACCCAGGTGCCGCCTGCCTTGTTAATTTTAACCATTCTAACTGGTGTATGGTGGTATCTCATTGTCGTTTTGATTTGTATTTGCCTGATGGCAAGTGATGTGGAGCATTTTTTCATGTGTCTGTTGGCCATTTGTATGTCTTCTCTGGAGAAGTATCTCTTTGTGTCTTCTGCCCATTTTTTGGGTGTCGAGTTTGAGGCGTTCTTTATAGATCTTGGATACCAGCCCTTTATCTGTAATATTATTTGCAGATATCTTCTTCGATTCCATAGGATGCCTTTTTGTTTTTTTGATCATTTGCTTTGCCGAGCAGAAGTTTTTATCCTGATGAAGTGCCAATAGTTCATTTTTGCTTTTATTTCCTTTGCCTTTAGAGACATGGCTTGCAAGAAGTTGTTGTGTCCAAGGTTGAAGAGTTCTTTTGATTTTGATATGAGACAGGAATCCATTATCTTTCTTTCTTAATTTTATTGGAGTCCTCTGTCTTTCTTGGTGAGTCTAGCTAAGTTTGTCAGTTTTGTTTATCTTTCCAAAAAAGGCAGCTCTCATTTTCATTTTTTTTTGTCCTTTTAGTCTCCATTGGATTTATTAATGCATTCCTTTTTGTTATTTCCTTATTTCTACTAATTTGTGGCTTTGTTTGTTCTTTTTTTTTTTCTAATTCTTTACCACATAAATCAGGTTGTTTATTGGAGAGCATTCTCATGGATTGATGAAGACTTGAATTTCTATGAATGTCCCCCATAAAGCTACTTTTGCTGCATCCCATAAGTTTTTGTAAGTTGTCTTTTTCATCAGTGTCAAGGTACTTCTAAAATTTTTTTGATTTCTTCTTTGACTGTTGGTTGTTCAGTAGCATGTTGTTAAATCTCCACATATTTATTTAAGATTATTTAAGTATCTGACAGAGAGTGAGACAGCGAGAGAGGGAACGCAAGCAGGGTGGTGGGAGAGGGAGAAGTGGGCTTCCCACTGAGTAAGGAGCCTGATTCGGGGCTAGATCCCAGGATCCTGGAATCACGACCTGAGCTGAAAGCAGATCCTTAACAACTGAGCCACCCAGGCCCCCCAATCTTCACCTATTTTTGACTGTCCCATTTTTTTCTTGAGACTGATTTCTAGTTTCATATCATTGTGGTTGGACAAGATTTGAAGCAGAAGGTGAAAAGAGCATTCAGATGAAAGGTTTGTTTCCTGGAGGGTTTTCTGAGGGCAGACCATGAGTTCAGTGGGGATGGAGGAAGGTTTTGTGAGACGGGGGGTGGGGTTAACCCTCGTTAGAATTACTGACTACTACCATGCAGGCTGTGTGCTACCGTTCACACCGTAGTCCTGATGGACTGGTACTTCATTAGAAATATTTTCTAGGAGGTGTAGGCATAGTCTTCACTTAAAGAAAGGTGCCATGTGGGTTCATGGCATGACCCCAGGTCAGCAACCAGGATGTTTGCTATTGTGGGGGATCAGAACCAGGCTTTCTGTGGGAAGTGACAGAAATAGGGTATGGTGAGCTCCATGACCATAGGTGAGGTCCCTAGTGACCCACTGGGTGTTGGGTTCTGTGGATCTGTCTCATCAGGTGCTGTGGAATTCAGGGACACCCTCCTGTCTGTGGATTTGTGTGGAGACAGGTAGACATCAGTGTCTGGCCAGGCACGAGGGTCACACTGGACCACCACCAGAGGTGCAGCGTGCGTGGGAGCCACTGCTTGGTTTCCACGAAAGCTGAACAGGGTCTGTGACCGTGATTCCTAGCAGCTGCAAGGGGAGAGGAGGCCGGGGGTGGTGCACACTTCCTAGAGTTGTGGTCAGGACTAGTCTGGAGCCCACTGAAGTCAGCCACACTGGGCACAGAAGGCATCCAGTCAGTGTAGCTGTGGGCACTGCTCCCATGGCACTTTCAGTCCGGCTCCATGCTGCCACCTCCTGCATTTCATCATCATCTTCAAGGTCATGTGCCTCTGCTCTTGCCCCATGGCCTCCGGGGTATTGTCCGTCCTCCATCTGGCCCTCGTCCCTGGTGCCCTGTGCAGTCCAATGCCAGGGTACCCGTCTTGAGACAAATATCTGGCCCTGATGGAACACTTCCATGGATCTCGTGTAATGTGAGGGTGATGCCCTGCACTGGAAGGGGGCTACAGGTCCCCAATCAGGAGAGCCATGTCTCCCTTTTCAGCATGGCCTGCCCACCCCTCAGTCTTCTTAGGGAAGCTCTCCCCACTTCCTGAGATGACAGCCCTGAACTTAAATATGAATGTCATTTTACATATCTCTATGCCTTAGTTCATCCATGGCATGTCTTTCAACCCCGTCAGTGGGTTTTTTTTAGAAGTTCTGAAGGGCTGTCTGCTCAAGGAGGGGATGACCTGGGTGGGGCAGCTTTCCCTCTCATCTCCCTCAGCATGTCTCTGAGCCCTGGGGCCAGCTGTCCCACTGAGGATTGAGGGACACGAGCCAGCCCTTCCTGAGCCCAGGCTGTGTCAGCTCATAGACTGATGCGTGTCAGAGTGGTGGGTAGCTGGCATGGGCCAGAGGCAGGCAGTGTCTCCTTCTCATTCCTTCCCTCCCTTCCTCCCAGAGTTAGCTCAGAGCAGCCTTCAACCTCTGCATCTCCAGATCCCTTGACCTGTGCCTCCTGTGTTCAGCTGGTGACCTTGGAGTTTCGCATGGATTCTACCTCACGTACCCTCTCCCGTAGCAATTCCTGGATCAGGGGAGGGATCGGACCCTTGTCTGCTTTTGGTCTTCTTCCTGTCCAGCACCAAGCCCACCCACCTTTGCATCTTCCATGTATGTGCTTGGAAGCAAGCCCATCCACAGGGAACCTATTAGCCAAATGGATCCAGGCAATGAACACTGAAGGAGAGATCCAGGATCCATAATAAACCTGCTCTGAAACCTGTCCCAAAGTCTGTGAGTCTCTCACACTGAAACAAAAACAATAATAGCTTTCTGGACTGTGAAGTGACATGTGTCTCTACTTCCAATCTTGAATGCATTGGTGCTGAGCCTGGACTGAAAAGGACCATGGCTCCCATGGGCTGGGATCCACGGTAAGAACTCAGTGAAATCTGAATTTGATTCATGTAGTGAATAATTATTGTAGAGCGAATCCTCCCAAGTAGGGCTTATGCACAGTGCACAGGAAAAGCTTTTTCAAAGAGGTTCCTGAAAGAAAAAATCTTTTTTAGAAATTTATTTTAATTCCAGTAGAGCTAACATACAGTGTTACATTCGTTTCAGGTGTACAATAGAGTGATTCAGTAATTCTATAAATTACTCAGTGGTCATCAAGAAAAGTGTCCTCTTAATCCCCTTCACCTATTCCACTCAACCCTCTATCCACCTCCTCTTGTAACCATCCGTTTGTTCTCTATTGTTAAGAGTTTGTATTTTGGTGTGTCTCCTTTTTCTCTTTTAGTTATTTATTTTTGTTTGTTGCTTAAATTCCCTATTAGAGTGACATCTTATGGGATTTGTCTTTCTCTGAATGCCTGATTTTAGTTAGGATAATACTCTCTAGCTCCATTCATGTGGCTGCAAATGGAAGGTTTCATTCTTTTTCAAGCCGAGTAATACTCCATTGTGTGTGTGTATGTGTGTGTGTGTGTGTGTGTGTGTGTGTGTGTGCACGTGCGTGTGTGTGAATACACATCTATCATCTCATTTGTCAATTTTTCTACAGACACTTGGGTTGTTTCCATATTGTGATATTCTAAATAATGGTGCAAGGAACATAGGGGTGCACGAATCCTTTTACGTTACTCTTTTCCTATTCTTTGGGTAAATACGAGTAGTGTGATTGTTGGATCGTAGGGTAGTTTTATATTTAATTTTTTCAATAACCTTCATACTGTTTTCCACGGTGGCCACCACAATTTGCATTCCCACCCACAGTTCACGAGGATTCCCCTTTATCCACATCCTCTCAACACCTGTTCTTTGTTGTGCTTTTGATGTTAGCCATTCTGACAGGTTTGAGGTATTACCTCATTGTCCTTTGGATTCACATTTTCCTGATGATGGGTGATGGTGAACATCTTTTCACGGGACTGTTGGCCATTTGTATTTCTTCTTTGGAGAAATGTCTGTCCATGTCTTCTGCCTATTTTTTAACTGGATTATTTGTTTTTTGGGGGTCGAGTAGTATCAGTTGTATATGTTTTGGACACTATCCCTTTATTGCATATGATCTTTGCAAATATCATCTCCCTTTGAGTAAGTTGTCTTACTATTTTTACGTTTTCATTGTTCTTCTGCCATGTGGAAACTTTATTTTGCTGTATTCCCAATAGTTTATTTTTGCTTTCATTTCCTTTGCCTCAGGACACAGTCTAGAAAAACATTAATATGGTCCATGTCAAGAAGTTACTGTCTTCCCTCCTGTAGGATTTTAATGGATTCAGGTCTTATATTGAGGTCTTGAAACTGTTTTGTGTTTGTCTGTATTGTGTAAGAAAGCAGTCTAATTTCATTCTTTTGTGCGTAGCTGTCTAGTTTTCCCAACAAAATTTGTTGTAGAGACTGTCCTTTTCCCTTTTGATATCGTTGCTTGCTTTGTGGAAGATTCATGGACCACATAATTATGGGTTTCTGTTTGAACTTGTATCCTGTTCCTTTGGTCGCTGTGTCTATTTTTGTGCCATACTCTCTTGTTAGGATGACTGCAGCTTTGTAGTATAACCTGAAATCTGAAATTGTCAGTCCTCCAGCTTTGTTTTTCTTTTCCACATTGCACTGGCTGTTCGGAATCTTTAGTGGTTCCATACAAATGTTTAGGATTGTTTATTCAAGGTCTTTTGTTCTTTAATTTAAATTCAATTAGCCAACTTACAGTACATCATTAGTTTCAGATGTAGTCTTCAATCAATTTTCAGTTGTGTGTAACACCCAGTGCTCATTGTATCGTGTGACCTCCTTAATGCTACTCACCCAGTTACCCCCCCAAACTTCTCCTCCAGCAATCATCAGTTTCTTGTGATAGTTAAGAGTCCATCATGGGTTTTCTCCCTCTCTGATGACTTCCCATTCTATTTTCCCTTCCTTCCCCTATGGTCACCTTCCTTGTTTCTGATATTCCACATAGGAGTGAAAGCATATGATCATTGTCTTTCTTTCATTGACTTATTCCACTCATCATAATACCCTCCAGCTCCACCCAGGTAGGTGTGATGGTAAGTATTCATCCTTTCTGATGGCTGAGTAATATTCCACTATAGATATGATCCACATCTTCTTTATCCATTCATCTATCCATGGTCATCTGCACTCCTTCTGCAGCTTGTCTATTATGGATATTGCTGCTATGAACACTGTGGTGCATGTGTCCCATCTTCACTACCTCTGTATCTTTGGGGTAAATACCCAGTAGTGCAATTGCTGGGACATAGGGTAGCTTTATTATAACTTCTTGAAGAAACTCTGTACCATTTTCAAGAGTGGCTGTACTGGACTGCATTTGTACAGGGGTGTAAGAGTGTTCCCATTTCTCCACATCCTCTCCAACATGTATAGTTTCATGTCTTCTTATTTTTAGATATTCGGCCTCGTGTGATATGGCATCTATAGGGGTTTAGATTTGCATTTCCCTGAAGCCAAGTGATATGAAGCATTTATGCATGTATCTTTTGGTCACCAGTACGTCGTCATCAGTGAAGTGACTTCCCATTTTAATCCATCTCAAGACCTAAAGCTGGGTAAGGCACTGAAGCTGGATGGTGCCATCGGTTGGAAGTGTGGAGAATTTCAAAAGATCTCCTTGGAGAGCAAGTTTAAAGGTCATTTTGAAGCTACTAATTGGATCCGGGGAGATCTCTGAAAGTGGGGGTTGCCTGCGATGGGCTGAGGAGGGCCCTCCGATTTTCCTATGAATCCTTGCTGCAGCCCCAAATGACAGTTTCCTGCTGTGGGGCAGGCTGAGTCCTCTAGTCGTGCAGAGGTGAGCGCAATGCCTGGTGCCTTGGAGGCAGGCAAACAGGGAGGGACCCTCAGCAGAAGACCCAGGGTTAGGTTAGGCCTCAAGAGACAGCAGGTCCAAACTGCCCAGTGCTCAGAGAACTCCCAGGCCGACTGAGATGAGGGCACAAGCGTGGGTGAGTGTGAGCCTTGGGGTTTCATCCAGAATGGCCCACAAATGTCGGGGTTCAGCAGAAGGAGCTCTCAGGGGGTGCCCCAATTCTCTTGCACTGAATGCTCTGTTGTGCCCCCAAACGGTACAGTTTCCTGTGGGCTGCAGGCTGAGTCCTACAGTGGGGCTTGTGTGTCCCCAATCCCCCGGAGTAGGGTGCCAGGACCCTGGGGAGGGGCCCCTCTGTGGCTAACCTAGTGTAAGGTTTAGGGTCCAGGAGCCCGGCAAGGACAATCTGCAGGCTGTGCAGCGAGCTCTGTGGAGGGCTGAGAGGAGGCCATGGGGGATGGTGAACATAGGCCTCAGGGTTGGGGCACGGGGGGCTGCCAAAAGTGGGGACAGGCCCTGGGGGCCTCCCCATGTTCTCATGCCCTGTAGGCTCCGTAGAGCCCCAAGGGGCACAGTTTCCTTTCCGGTGGCAAGCTGAGTCCTGCGGTGTGGTACAGGTACCCCAATTCCCTGGGGCTGTGGTGTAAGGCTCCTGGGAGTCCCCCACACCCGCGGCCGACCTAGGGCTAGGTTTAGGCCCAGGAGCCCCGCAGGCCCGATCTGCTGGCTGTATGGCGAGCTACATGGGCTGAGGTGAGGGTGCAGGGAGGGTGAGCGTGGGCTTCAGGGTTGGGTTGTGGGAGGCCACCGACGTTCGCTGGTAGCTCAGGAGGGCCCTCCTGGTTCTCCCACCCTGAACGCTCTATGGCCTCCCAAGGCGCACGGTTTCCTGCGGGGGTGGCAGACTGAGTCCTGCTGTGGGGCTCAGGTGTCCCGAATCCCCGCGGCTCTGGCTCCAGGCTCCTGGGGAGGGGCCCCTCCACAGATGAACTAGGGTTAGGGTTGGGGCCCAGGAACCCCGCAGGCCAGATCTGCCCGCTATGTGGCGAGCACTGCCGCGGGCTGAGGTGAGGGTGTGGGGTGGGGTGAGCATGGGCTTCAAGCTTGGGTTTAGGGATCGCTGAAGTTCGCAGGGGACTCTGGGGGCCCTCCTGGTTCTCCCGCCCTGAATGCTCTACAGCCTCCCAAGGAGCACGGTTTCCTGTGGGCTGGCAGGCTTTATCCTGCAGTGGGGTCAGGTGTCCCCAGTACCTGGGGCTGTGGCACCGGGACCCAGGGGAGGGGCCCTACCCAGCCAAACTAGGGTCAGGTCTAGGCCCCAGGAACCCGGCAGGCCTGATCTGCCGGCTCTGCGACGCGCTTGGTGGCAAGCTGAAGGGAAGGCGTGGGGCGGGATGAGCGTGGGCCTCAGGGTTGGGGTGTAGGGGGCCGCCGAGGATCGCTGGGGTCTCAGAGGGGCCCTACCAGTTCTCCTGAACGGGATGCTCTGCGGCGCCCCAAGGGGCATGGTTTCCTGAGGGGTGGCAGGCTGAGTCCCGTGGTGTGTTCCAGGGGTACCCAATCCCCGGGGTTAGGGTACGGATTAGGGTACGGGTTAAGGTTAGAGTATGAATTATGGTTAGGGTATGGGAGAGCGTAGGGTTTAGGGTTAGGGTAAGGAGAGGGTATGGGTTAGGTTTGGGTTTAGGGGTTACAAGTTAGACGTTATGGGTTAGGGTACAGATTAGGGTTCAGGGTACGGGTTAGGGTTTAGGGTTTGGGTTTAGGGTTAGGGTTAGGGTTGGAGTAGGGGTTAGGTTTAAGGTACGGATTAGGGTTAGTGTACTGGTTAGGGTACGCATTAGGGTACGGTTATGGTTAGTGTTGGCATTCGGATTAGGGTACGGTTTAGGGTACGGGTTAGGGTACGGGTTATGGTTAGGGTACAGTTTAGGGTTATGGTACAGGCCAGGTTACGGTTTAGGGTTAGGGTTAGGGTACGGGTTAGGGAATGGGTTAGGGATAGGGATAGGGTACGGTTTAGGGTTAGGGTATGGGTGTGGGTACGGGTTAGGGTACAGGTTAGGGTTAGGTATGGGTTAGGGTATGGGTTAGGGTCCGGGTTAGGGATAGGGTACAGGTTAGGGTATGGGTTAAGGTTAAGGTAAGGGTACTGGTTAGGGTTAGGGTACGGGTTACGGTTTAGGGTTTAGGTTTACGGTTAGGGTATGGGTTAGGTTTAGGGTACGGGTACGGTTAGGGTACGGGTATGGTACGAGTTAGGGTATGGGTTATGGTCAGGGTTCAGGGTTAAGGTTAGGGTATGGGTTAGGGTACTTGTTAGGGTTAAGGTTAAGTTTAGGGTACGGTTTAAGTTATGGGTTAGGGTACAGTTTAGGGTTAGGGTTAGGGTACAGGTTTGGGTACGCGTTAGAGTACGTGTTAGGGTTAGGGTACAGGTTAGGGTTCGGGTTAGGGTATGGGTTAAAGTTAGGGTTAGAGTATGGGTTAGGGTAAGGGTTAGGGTTAGGTTACTGGTTAGGGGTAGGGTTAGCTGAAGGGGTAGGGTTAGGGGTAGGGTTAGGGTTATGATAGGGGTCGGGGTATGGTTAGGATTTAGGGTTAGGGTTTGGGGTTTGGCTTAGTGGTTAAGGTAAGGGTTTAGTGTTTAGGGTTTCGGGTTTAGGGTTAGGGGTTAGGATTTAGGGTTTAGTGTTAATGTAGGGTTTAGGGTTTAAGGATTAGGGTTTAGGGTTAGGTTTAGGTTAGGGTCAGGGTTAGGGTAAGGGTTAGGGGTTAGTGTTAGGGTTAGGGGTTAGTGTTAGGGTTAGGGTGAGGGTTAGGGGTTAAGGTTTAGGGTTTAATGTTAGGGGTTAGGGTTTAGGGTTAGACCCCAGTAGGCCAGCAGGACCGATGCAACGGCTGTGCGGCGATCGGAGGAGTGGGCCAATGTGAAGGCGCTGGTGAGCGGCAGCATGGGCCCAACCATTTTGGTGCAGGAGGGCCTTCGAAAGTCGCCGGGGCCTCGGAGTGCCTTGCCCGTTCTCCCGCTCTGAATGACTAGCGGGGCCCCTAGCGGCTCGGGTGGCTGAAGGGCAACAGGGTGAGTCCGGCACATGGGCTTGTGGTCCCCATCCTCGGCGTTGCGGAGCCACGCCACTCGGGAAGTGCCTCTCGGGGGCTGACCTACACTTAGGGTTAGTCCCCAGGAGGCCGGCAGGCCCGATACACCACATGTGCGGTGATTGGAGCGGTGGGCCGAGGTGAGGGTGCTGGTGAACATGAGCCTGGGCCGAAGCGTTTTGGTTCCGGGCACCTTCGAAGGTTGGAGGGAGTTCGGAGGGCCCTGCCAGTTCTCCAACACTGAATGAATGGTGGTGCCCCTAGCTGCACGTTTAGGAAGGGACCCTCAGGGGCCGTCCTAGGGTGTAGGGTTAGCGCCCAGTAGGCCGGCAGGCCAGATCTGCCAGCTGTGCGAAGGGCAGAGGTGTGGGCCGAGTTGAGGGCGATGGCGAGCGGGAGCATGGGCCTCAGGGTTTTGGCGCCCTGGGCCTTGCAATGTTGCCATGGCTCAGAGGGCCCTGCCCTTTCTCCTGCCCTGAATAACCAGCGGCGCCCCTAGTGGCTCCGTTGGCGGTGGGGCAGCAGGGTGAGTCCTGCACTGTGGCTTGGGGATCCCCAATCCCCGGCGTTGCGGGGGCAAGCCCCTTGGGAGGAGCTCCTCGTGGGCTGACCTAGGGTTAGAGTTAGCCCCCAGGAGGCTGGCAGGCCCAATCCTCTGGCTGGGCGGCGAGAGGTGGGCGGGCAGAGGTAAAGGCGCTGCCGAGCGGGAGCGTGGGCCCCTGCATTTTGGCGTGGGAGGCTTCAAATGTCGCTGGTTTCTCCAGGGCCCTGTCGTTCTCCCGCCCTGAATGACCGGCGGCACCCCTAGCGGCCCGGGTGGCGGCATTGAGGCAGGGTGATTCTGGCTCTGGGGCTTGGGGTCCCCGATCCCCAGTGTAGCAGCAGCAGGACCCTTGGGAGGGGCCCCTGAGGGGCCGACCTAGGATTAGGGTTAAGACCCAGGAGGCCGGCAGGCCCAATCCGCCCGCTGGGCTGAGAGCTGAGGGGCAAGCCAAGGTGAGGGCGTGGGGAGTGGGAGCGTGGGCACCAGCGTTTTGGACCAGGGAGCCCTTGAAAGTCACCGGGGGCTCGGAAGGCCCTGCCCCTTCTCTCGCCCTGAATGACCTGCGGCGTCCCTAGCGGCCCGGGTGGCGACAGTGCGGCAGGGTGAGTCTGGATCTGGGGCTCTGAGTCACCAAACCCCAGCGTTACAGAACCAGGCCCCTTGGGATGTCCCCCATGGGGCCGACCTAGGGTTTTGGTTAGCCCCCAGGAACCCCGGCAGGCCTTATCCACCAGCTCTGCAGCAACCAGAGGGGCGGGCCAAGGGGAGGGCGCTGGTGAGCAGGAGCGTGGGAGCCACCTTTTTGCGCAAGGGTGCTTTGAAGGTCGCAGGGGAAACGGAGCACCCTGCCAGTTCTCCCACACTGAATGACCCGTGGCTCCCCTAGCGGCCTGGGTGGTGGCGCGGCAGCAGGTGAGTCCAGCGCTGGGTCTCAGGGGTCCCCAATCCACTGTGTTGCGGCGCCAGGCCCCTTGGGAGGGGCCCCTCGGGGGCTGACCTAGGTTAGGGTCAGCCCCCAGGACGCCAGCAGGCTCAATCCGCCAGCTGTGCGGCGAATGGAGTGGTGGGTCGAGGTGAGGTCTCTGTCGAGAGGGAGCTTGGGCCCAAGCATTTTGGCTCTGGGGGCCTTTTAATGTTTCCGGGGACTCGGCGGGCCATGCCCATTCTCCTCCCTGAGTGACCGGCAGTGCCCCTAGCTGCCCAGGTGGCAGCGGGGCGGCAGGGTGAGTCAGGCGCTGCGGCTCGGGTATCCCCAATCCCCGGTGTTGCGGCGCCAGGCCCCTTGGGAGGGGCCCCTCGGGGGCCAACCTAGGGTTAGGTTTAGCCCCAGGGAGGCCGGCAGGCCCTATTCGCCAGCTGTGTGGAGACTGGAGTGTCGGACCGAGGTGAGGGCGCTGGTGAGCGGGAGCGTGGGCTCGGGTGTTTTGGCGCGGGGGGCTTTTGAAGGTCGCCGTGTCTCGGAGGGCCCTGCCTGTTCTCTCGCCCTGAATGAACGGCAGCACCCCAAGCCCCCGGGTGGCAGCTGGGTGGCAGGGTGAGTCAGGTGCTGAGGCTCAGGATCCCCAATCTCCGGCGTTGGAGCGCCAGGCCCCTTGGGATGGGCCCCTCGGTGGTCAATCTAGGGTTACGGTTAGCCCCCAGAAGGCCAGTGGTCCCGATCAGCGGCTGTGCAACACGCGAAGGGTTGGGCCGAGGTGAGGGCGCTGGCGAGCCTTAGCATGAGCCCAAGCCAAGCACGGGGGGCCTTTGAATGTCAGCGGGTGCTCGGAGGGCCCTAACCATTTTCTTGCTCTGATTGAACGGTGGGCCCCTAGCGGCTCGGGTGGCTGAAGGGAAGCAGGGTGAGTCTGGCACTTGGGCTCGGTGTCCCCATCCCCAGCGTTGCGATGCCAGGCCCCTTGGGCAGGGCCCCAGGGGTGCCGACCTATGGTTAGGGTTAGCCCCCAGGAGTCCGGCAGGTCCGATACACCACCTGTGCGTCGAGCGGCGAGTTGGGCCGAGGTGAGGGTGCTGGTGAACATGAGCCTGAGCCCAAGTGTTTTCGTTTGGGGCGCCTTCGAGGATCGGCAGTTTTCGGAGGGCCCAGCCCGTTCTCCCACCCTGAATGAACGGTGGCATCCCTAGCGGTCCGGGTGGGGCGGGGCGGCAGGGTGTAACTGACGATGGGGTTGGGGGTCCCCAATCCCCAGCATTGGGCCGCCAGGCCCCTTAGGAGGGGCCCTTCGGGGGCCAACCTAGAGTTAGGGTTAGCCCCTAGGTGGCCAGCAGGCCCTATTCGCCAGCTGTGTGGAGAGCGGAGTGGCGGACCCAGGTGAGGGCGCTGGTGAGCGGGAGCGTGGGACCTAGCATTTTGGTGCGGGTTGCCTTTGAAGGTCGCAGGGGACTGGAGGGCCCTGCCCATTCTACCACTCTGAATGAGGACGGCGCCCCTAGCGGGCCGGGTCGCGGCAGGGCGGCAGGGTGAGTCTGGCGCTGGTGCTCGGGGGTCCCCAATCCCTGTCGTGGTGGCGCCAGACCCCTGGGAGGGGCCCCTCGACATCCAACCTACTGTTAGTCCCCAGGAGGCCGGCAGGCCCGATCCGGCGGTTGTGCGGCTTGTGGAGGGGCTGGCCGAGGTGAGGGCGCTGGTGAGCGGAAGCGTGGGCCAAAGCATTTTGGCGTGGGAGGACTTCAAATGTCACCGGAGGCTCGGAGGGCCCTGCCCATTCTCCAACCCAGATGACCGGTGGCGCCTCTAGCGGCCCGGGTGGTGGCGGGGCATCAGGGTGCGTCTGGCAGGTTGCTTTGGGGGTGCCCAATCCCCCGCATGGTGGCGCCAGGCCCCTTGGGATGGGCCCCTCAGGAGCCAAGCTAGGGTTATGGTTAGCTCCAGGCGGCTGGCAGGCCCGATCCACCGGCTGTGCAGCGAGCGGAGGGGCGGGCCGAGGTGGGGTCGCTGGGGAGTGGGAGCGTGGGCCCAAGCGTTTTAGTGTGGGGGGCCTTCAAAAGTCGGCGGGGGCTTGGAGGGCCCTGCCCGTTCTCCTGCCCTGAATAACCGGCGGCGCCCCTAGCACCCCAGGTTGCGGTGGGGCGGCCGTATGAGTCCGGCGCTGGGGCTCGGGGGTCCCCAATCCCAGGCCTTGCAGCTCCAGGCTCCTTGGGAGGGGCCCATCGGGGGCCGACCTAGGTTTAGGGTTAGCCCCCAGGAAGCTGGCAGGCCTGATCCGCCGGCTGTGTAGCCAGCAGAGGGGCAGGCCGAGGTGAGGGCGCTGTCGAGCGGGAGCCCGGGCCCAAGCATTTTGGCGTGGGGGCATTCGAAAGTCACTGGGGGTTAAGAGCGCACTTCCCGTTCTACCTCGCTGAAAGCCCAACTGCATACCTAGCGGCTCGGGTTGCGGAGGGGCGGCAGGGTGAGTACGGTGCTGGGGCTCGGGGATCCCTAATCCCCGGCATTGCAGCACCAGACCCCTTGGGAGGGGCCCCTCGGGGGCTGACAAAGGGTTTGGGTTAGCCTCCAGGAGGCCGGCAGGCCCGATCCACCAGTTGTGCGGCGAACGGAGGGTCAGGCGGGGGTGAGGCCACTGGCGAGCGGGAGCATGGGCCCAGGTGTTTTGGCGTGGGGGTCCTTCAAAGGTCGCCAGAGGCTCAGAGGGCCCTGCACCTTCTTCCGCCCTGAATGACCGGCGGCTACCCTAGCGGCCCGGGTAGAGGACGGGTGGTATGGTGAGTCAGGCGCTGGGGCTCGGTGTCCCCAACCCTCGGCGTTGGGGCGCCAGGCCACTTCGGAAGGGCTCTAGGGGGCCGACCGAGCATTACTGTTAGCCCCCAGGAGGCCGGCAGACCCGATCTCCCAGCTGTGTGGCGAGCAGAGGGGCGGGCCATGGTGAGGGCGCTGTTGAGTGGAATCGTGGGCCCAAGAGTTTTGGCGTGGGGGGCATTCAAAAGTCGCTGGGGGCTCAGAGTGCCCTTCCCGTTGTACCACGCTGAATGCCCGACGGCACACCTAGCGGTGCGGGTTGCACAGGGGCGGCAGGGTGAGTCCAGTGCTGGGGCTCGGGGGTCCCCAATCCCAGGCGTTGCGGATCCAGGGCCCTTGGGATGGGCCACTCTGGGGCCAACCAAGGGTTATTGTTAGCCCCCAGGAGGCCAGTAGGCCCAATCCGCCGGCTGTGCGGCAAGTGGAGGCGTGGGCCCAGGTGAGGGCGGTTGAGAGCAAGAGCGTGGGCTCAAGCGTTTTGGCACAGGGGGCCTTTGAAATCATCGGGGGTTCAGCGGGCCCTTCCTGTTCTCCCACCCTGAATGACCAGCGGCACCCCTAGCGGCCTGGGTGGTGGCGTGGCGGCAGGATGAGACTGGCAATGGGGCTCGGGGGTCCCCATTCCCTGGCATTGCGGCGCCAGGCCGCTTGGAGGGGCCCCTTGGGTGCCGAGCTTGGGTTAGGGTTAGCCCCCAGGAGGCTGGCAGGCCTGATCGGCCAGGTGTGCGGCGAGTGAAGTGGCGTGCAGAGGTGATGGCACTGGCGAGCGGGAGCGTGGGCCTAAGCGTTTTGGCGCTGGGGGCATTTGAAAGTCGCCGGGGGCCCAGAGCGCCCTACAGGTTCTCCCACCCTGAATGACCGGTGGCGCCCCTAGGGGCCGGTAGGGGAGGGGCAGTAGAGTGAGTCCAGCGCTAGGGCTCGGGGGTCCCCAATCCCCGGCATTGTGGCGCCAGGCCTTTGGAAGGGACCCCTCGGGGTCCGACCTAGGGTTAGGGTTAGCCCCCAGGAAGCAGGCCGGCCCGATCCGCTAGCTTTTGGCAAGTGGAAGGGCGGCCTGAGAAGAGGGCGCTGACAAACAGGAGCGTGACCCCAAGCGTTTTGGTGCGGGGGGCCTTCAAATGTCGCCGGGGGCTCGGAAGCCCCTGCCCGTTCTCCCGCCCTGAATGACCGTGGCGCCCCTAGCGGTCCGGGTGGCGGCGGGAAGGCAGGGTGAGTCCCACGCAGGGGCTTGGGTGTCCTCAATCCCCGGCGTTGTGGCGCTAGGCCCCTTGAAAGGGGCCCCTCGGGGGGGACCTGGGTGTAGGGTTAGCCCCAGGAGGCCGGCAGGCCCAATCCGCAGGCTGTGTGGCATACGGTGGGGCGGGCCGAGGTGAGGCCGCTGGCGAGTGGGAGCATGGCTCCAAGCATTTTGCAAAGTGGGCCTTCGAAGGTCGTCGAAGTCTCGGAGGGCCCTGCCCGTTCTACTGCCCTGTATAACCGGGGGCACCCCTAGCACCCTGGGTGGCGGTGGGGCAGCCGGGTGAGTCCAGTGCTGGAGCTTGGGGGTCCCCAATCCCAGGCGTTGCTGCTCCAGGCCCCTTGGGATGGGCCCCTCGAGGACCGACCTAGGGTTATGGTTAGTCCCAGGTGGCCGGCAGGCCCGATCCGCCGGCTGTGTGGCGAGCGGAGGGGCGGGCCAAGTTGAGGGCGCTGGCGAGCTGGAGCGAGAGCCCAAGCGTTTTGGCGCGGTGGGCCTTCGAAGGTCGCCGGGGGCTCGGAGGGCCATTCCCGTTCTCCCATCCTGAATGAGGACGGCGCCCCTATCGGGCCGGGTCGTGGCGGGGCAGCAGGGTGAATCAGGCGCTGGTGCTCGGGGGTCCCCAATCCCCAGCGTGGCGGTGCCAGGCCCCTTGGGAGAGGCCCCTTGGGCGCCAAAGTAGGGTTGGGTTAGCCCCAGGAGGCCGGCAGGCGTACGGAGGTGCTGGCCGAGGTGAGGACGCTGACGAGGGGGAGCGTGGGCCCAAGAGTTTTCGCTCGTGGGCCTTCAATGTTCGCTGGGGGCTCGGAGGGCACTGCACGTTCTCCCGCACTGAATGACCGGCGGCACCCCTAGCGGCCAGGGTGGCGGTGGGGCTGCAGGGTGATTCCAGCGCTGGGGTCGGGGGTCCCCAAACCCCAGCGTGTTTTGCGCCAGGCACCTTGGGAGGGGCCTTCGTGGGCCGACCTAGTGTTAGGGTTAGACCAAAGGAGGTCGGCAGGCCCAATCTGCCAGGTGTGCAGTGAGTGGAGTGGCGGGCCGAGGTGAGGGCGCTGGCGACAGGGTTCGTGGGCCCAAGTGTTTTGGCTCTGGGGGCCTTCGAAGGTCACCAGGAGCTCTGAGGCCCTGCCCGCTCTACCGCCCTGAATGACCGGCGGCGTCCCTAGCGGCCCGGGTGGCGGCAGGGCGGCAGGGTGCGTCCGGCGCTGGGGCTCGAGAGTCCCCAATCCCTGGCGTGGCAACGCCAGGCCCCTTTGGAGGGGCCCTCAGGGACCGAACTAGGGTTAGGGTTAGCCCCCAGGAGGCCGGCAGGCCCGATCTCCCAACTGTGTGGGGAGTGGAGAGGTGGGCCGAGGTGAGGGTGCAGGGGAGCGGGTATGTGGGCCCAAGCATTTTGGGGCTAGGGCCTTCGATGGTCGCCGGGGGCTCGGAGGGCCCTGCACATTCTCCCGCCATGAAGGACCAGCAACGCCCCTAGCTCCCTGGGTGGCAGTGGGGTGGCAGGGTCAGTCCGGCACTCGTGCTTGGGTTTCCCCAATCCCCAGCGTTGCGGTGCCAGGCCCCTTGGGAGGGGCCCCTCGGGGACTGTCCTAGGGTTAGGTTAACCCCCAGGAGGCCAGCAGTCCCGATCCGCCGACTGTGCAGTGAGCAGAGGGATTGACCGTGGTAGGGCGCAGTCGAGCGGTAGCGTGGTACCTAGCGTTTTGGTGTGGGGGGCCTTCTTATTTCACCGGAGGCTCGGAGGGCCCTGCCGGTTATCCCGCCCTGAATGCCCGGCGGCGCCCCTAGCGGCCCATGTGGCGGCGGGGCGGCAGGGTAAGTCCAGCGCTGCTCCTCGGGGGTTTCCAACACCCAGCATTGCGGCGCCAGGTCACTTGGGATGGGGCCCTAGGAGACCTACCTAGGGTTAGTGTTAGCCCCCAGGAGGCTGGGAGGCCCGATCTGCTGGCTGTGCAGCGTGCGGAAGGGTGGGCCGAGGTGAGGGCACTGGAGAGTGGAAGCGTGGGCCCAAGCGTTTTGGCGAGGGAACCCTTCGAAAGTTGCCGCGGCTCGGAGGGCACTGCCCATTCTCCCGCTCTGAATGACCGGCAGCACCCCTAGCAGCCCTGGGGGCAGCGTAGCGGCAGTGTGAGTCTGGTGCTGGGGCTCCGGGGTCCCAAATCCCCGTCGTTGCGGAGCCAGGCCCCTTGGGATGGGCCCCTAGCGGGCCTACCTAGGGTTAGTGTTAGCCCCCAGGAGGCTGGGAGGCTTGATCCGCAGGCTGTGCAGCAAGTGGAGGGGTGGGCCGAGGTGAGGGCACTGGTTAACGGAAGTGTTGGCCCAAGCGTTTTGCCTGGGGGGGCTTTCGAAGGTTGCCGGGGGCTCGGAGGGCCCTGCCCGTTCTCCCGCCTTAAATGACCATAGGGGCCCCTTGTTGCCCAGGTGGCAGTGGAGCAGCAAAGTGAGTCTGGCGCTGCGGCTCGGGGGTCACCAATCCCCAGCGTTGCGGTGCCAGGCTCCTTGGGAGGGGCCCCTTGGGGGCCGACCTAGGGTAAGTGTTAGCCCCCAGGACTCCAGCAGGCCCTTTCCGCCAGCTCTGCAGCAGGCGGAGGGGCAGGCCGAGGTGAGGGCACTGGCGAGAGGGAGTGTGGGCCCAAGCGTTTTGGCGTGGGGGGCCTTCAAAAGTCGCCGGGGGCTTGGAGGGCCCTGCCCATTCTCTCGCCCTGAAAGACTGTCGGTGCCCCTAGCAGCCCGGGTTGCTGTGGGGCGGCAGGGTGACTCCGGCGCTGGGCTCGGGGGCCCCAATCCCCGGCGTTGTGGCACCAGGCCCCTTGGGAAGGGCCCCTCGGGGGCCGACCTAGGCTTAGGGTTCATCCCCAGGAGGCTGGCAAGCACTGCGATAAGTGGCTCTGGCAATGTAACAAAAATGCCATACACTTATCTGTAAGAAATAACAGTGTACAGGAACCCTCTTAGCCCTAACATCATCCTTTGTGAATATGGAAGCCAGCCCCAAAGTGGTCGTGGAAGTCTGTCGAAAGGGCTAAGCACTTTTCTCTGAGTCACCACACTATACAGGGAAAGACCAATGTACATCATCTTTCACGAGTAGGAAGCATTAATGAAAAGGTTCTGGAATTTCGAGGACTCTGACCCATCCTTATTGGTAATAAACCACCGTGTACAGGAAAACACCTTCAACTCTCATCACCTCCTCAATCCTGATTCCGATTCAACTTTGGGTGTGTAGGACTAGGGAAATGTCCACATCTTATTAAGCTAAGAAAGAACGATGTCAGGGTAATGCCCTTCAAGTCACCTCAGCCTTCCTGAAGACGGAAGCAGGAATCAAGGTGGTTATGTTACCATGAGGTAAGGAAGATGAGCATATAAGTGAGAAACAACAGTGGGCAGGACCTCTCTTCCAACGAACAGTATCTTTGCTTAATGTTGAATCCCTATGGTAAGTGGTTGTGGGCATTTGTGAGGTCAAAATCTTAAGTGTTTTGTAAAACCTCTTGGCCATTCACAGATGAGACTAAGGTAGTTGGGGACTCCTAGGCAGTGATTTGTCCACTGTCAAAAATATGAAAAGATAAAAGAGACAGATGAGGTCTCCTCAGGCATTGTCCTTTATCCTCATCCTCCGTGAGGATGGCCATCTCTGGACAGCTCAGTGGCAGGGTCTCATTCACAGTGGGGGCATCTGTTCCTCACAGACATCAGGCAGGGAAATGGATTTGGTTCTCTGTGCCAGCCCAGCCACAGCTGAGTGTCACAGCACCCTCTCGTGGGCTCATAAGAGTTTCACTGTCACCAGGCAGGTCATTGTATTTGATAAACCACTGTGAGAGTTTGCAATCGCCTTCATCTGCAACCTCCTAGAGGCAAATGCAGGTGTCTGGTACCATGTGAAGTCATGTGAAGGCATTGTGAGAAATTGTCCTTTTGCTTAAGAAAAACATGGCTGGGGCTCCTGGCTGGCTCAGCCAGTTAAGCATGTGCCTTTGGCTCAGGTTATGATCCCAGGGTTCTGGGATCGAGGCGAGGCTCCCTGTTCAGCAGGAAAGGAGTTAGGGAAATAGCTTAGAACCCACAGAGAATGTGAATAAAGGGGAGTGAAATGGAATTTGGTCTGTGTTTTGCTTTAGGGATTGGAAGTTAGTTTTTTCTCAATTGTGATGGTTCTTGAAACAGAGAAGCTGTATTGGTTTTTTTTTACCTTTAATTTTTTTCTAATAATAATTTTTTATTATGATATGGTAGTCACTATACAGTATTTCCTTAGTTTTTGATGTAGTGTTCCATGATTCATTATTTGCATATAACACCCAGTGCTCCATGCAATATGTACCTTCCTTAATACCCATCACTGGCCCATCCCAATCCCCCACCCCTCTCCCCTCTGAAGCCCTCAGTTTGTTTCCCAGAGTCCATAGTCTCTCGTGGTTCATTCCCCCTTCTGTTTAGGGTCCATTGTCTAAAGGGACAGACAGTGGAAGTTCACCGAATATAAGATCGAAATTTCGTTGTTCATTATAGATGCCGCTAAGTAGTTCCCAGTCATTTCATTCTACTGTAGTAATTCATTATACCTGTGCAGGTGCACGTGGAAGACAATTGATGCATGTTTAGTGGTAATAAAACACGCCCCTCAGTAGTAGAATAATAGAGGATGCATATGTGTAAAATTATTCGACTACAGCTTCCATGCTTTCCCTTTGGTTCCTTATTATCTATGAAATTGGACAATTTTTGTTCTCTAGGCTTAAAACTCATTGTCAGTATTCAGAGTTTTTCAATGCTGATCTTCTCCTGTATAAGTTACCAAAAACCTAAAATATGTATGAAATTTAAAAAACGCTATATTGAAAATGACAGCAGGGAAGTTCCATTTTGTGAATATTGTGTCAATGGATCTCTATTTTGACATCAGTGTTCATTAGAAATGATGACATTTCATGTGAGTATAAATACCAATGTGAAAAAGGAAAGGTAGGAAGAACCTTGAATGTTTAAGTAATTGGTGAAATGACAGGTGTGTGTGTGTGTGTGTGTGTGTGTGTGTGTGTGTGTGTGTGTGTAATTGATTTTCAGTGAATGGTTCAGCTTCTTGTAGGGCCTCCGAGAGAGCCCAGATGAACCTTTCAATGAGTTGGTATCTGTTTTCAGAACATGGGAATCTCTTAGTCCAATAGTCAATCAGGCAAGCTTTGAGGTCTTGAAGAGTTTCAGTCCTCAGCGATGGTGTTGCAGACCCTTGTGAGCAAACCCTAGGGTATGCTCAGAGCCCTCATTTGCTGGTAGCAAGGTGTGACGATTTCAGACGGCATTTCCCAAAGAAGTACCTCTTGAGTCTCTGTCCTTATTAGTTCCCTACACTTCCTTACACTAGTTATGTGTTCAATGTGTTTCAGGATAATCCCCACATGTGATTTTTGCTATTTCCTACTAGTCCTATCTGTTTCTCATCTTCTTCTTTTATGGTAGGTGTTGGGAAGCAACCTGTGCGGTGTAGGAAGGGGTGTGGTAGTTGTCTGCCTTCAGAGGACCGAATGATGCCTAGAAATTGTACTGTAGTTTGAGGTCAATTGTCCATCCTCTGAGTGTCAGGAATTCCATCACTTTACATTGATGCTAGTCTGTTCTTCAAGCTGTCCTCAGAAATAAGGACGTCATCCATCTAGGGAATACTGATTTGTGTGTATGTTTTCATTTTAGGAAAGGCCTTGCTGCTCCTGAAAATAATACTGTAGAGCACCCTTTCCTGTTCTTATTGGCCATCAGTCAATCTTTTGTGAAGTATTCCTTTATAAATAGACTTTTTATGGTTGATGAGCAGGAATTCTTATTGACAAGTCTTTGTCAGTGTGTGTATTGCAAATCTGTACTTCCCAGCCTGTGGTTCACTTTTTCATTTTCTTATGGTCATAAGATAAGGAGAAATGTCACATTTTTATGAAGTCCCACTGAATTCTTTTAAATGGTTAGTGCACCCTATGTCCTGCCCCAAGATTGACAGGTTCTACGTTTTCTTTCAGAAACTGTCCAATGGGAAACACAATCCATCTCAAATTTATAAATTGCATTTTTAATTATAATAGGGTATTTATACACTGTTTTGGATTTTCTATGTACACAATCGTATTATCTTTGAATAGTCACAATTATCCCCTCAATTCTTATACTTTTTGTTTCTCTTGCCTTCTAACACTGGTAAATTCTCCAATGCAACGTTGAGTAGAGCAGCATTGTTTGAAGATTTTAATATACCTTTCTCAATATCTGACAGAAAAAGCAGACAAAACATTGGTAAAATGTGACCTAATGGACATATAGGGAACATTCCATAATAAGTGCAGAATACATTATTTTCAAGTGGTCATAGTCTCTTTACCCAAATAGATGATAGGTGGGGCCACGAATCAAGTCTACAAATGTTAAACCCTGAAATTAACTAGATTCTATTCTTAGACCACAGGGGAATTGAGCCACAGTCATAGGAAAAAGAAAACCAGGAAGTCCTTCAATGTTTAAAAATTAAATGGAACTTTGCTACATATCCTAAAGGTAGGAGAGGGAATCTCAATGGAAATTCTGAACCTTTTCTACATGAGGGCTCACACACAATGGCACTTTCTTTGTGAAGAGCATTATAATAACCTAGACAGGAGTTGAGCCTTAAGTCAGAGTTCTGCCTGCCCCAGCCACACCTGGCAGCCTTGGCCTGTGGTGCCCCTCAGCTGTCCTTTCTGGTGGCCCTGAGCTAAGGGGTCAACATGGCCATATGGAAATGGGAAGCTCCCCACTCATAGTGATGGCGGTGCCCCCTCCCCAGCTGCCCTTTCTGGTGGCTCTGAGCTAATGGGGTCAACATGGCCGTATGGAAATTAGAAGCTCCCTACTCTTAGTGATGACGTTGCTATCGTATCGTCCTCACCAGTCCAACAACATGATTTCTGAGTGAAATATGACACAAGAGCGACTTCTTGGCCTTCCTTCAGGTTTGAAAATCATCTGGTGAGTCATCTATTAGGAATATGGATTCAACATGTGTTCTTTCTTCTGGAAAAGAAATAGACCCAATAGCAATTATGGCTTCCTGAGCACCTGTTCCTGAGAGACATCATACTGGCTCTTTGTAGCATTCTGCCTCTTAAAATTCTCAACTAGGGTGTAGATATTTTTAGGCACATTTTCAGGTGGTTAGACAGGGACTCAGATGATATGAGTCACAGCGGATTTTAGTGTCAGAAACCTAAGTGGGATCCCCAAATTGACTCCAAATCCCTTGTTGTTCCATACAGGGTACTATTTCCCTCTTATCTCTGGTCTTCTCGATCTGGAAACCTATCAAGTATCAGGATTTTCTTGTCATGTGGAAAACTGGAACGAATTCAGCGGGCCTTTTCACGTCTGCCCATGGTGATCATTAAGATCATTATCTCAGTGGAGGACCTCTGGGTAAGATACTCAAAGATCCTTAGGAATACAGACAGTATAATATTTTCCTGGTATTAAAGTTACAGAAACCAACTATCATTTTTAGTCGATTCAGGCTCTGGTATGTTCAAACCGTGCTGTAAAACCGGTCTGAAATAGTATTTAAAAACACTCAGCTCAGCCTCTTCTACAAAGTGAGCCAATGCTTATAAACATGGCTAAAATATTCCCTTACCTACGATGACTTCCCAGCCATCGTAGTATTTATATGGTATGACTGTGACTTACATTAGTCAACATTTGCAGAGAAAGAACTTAGTGCATCCAGGGGTCACTTCATGTTGAAATTAGTTTGTGACAATGAGCTACTGTGTTTTATTCTGCAGTCCAAGGGAATGGTGCCAGACATCTCTAAGGTGTCTAGCAGTTCTACAATTCTGATTTTAAGTGGTCTGTGTGCTTCAGAGATTTGGGCAGGAGAAGGGCAGGAGTCCAGAGACTGTGAACACTTCTGTTACCTGTGCTGACCATGGAGCAGGCAGCCTTCTGTGGACAACATTTTGATTTCTTGGTACTCTTGTGAAAGGTGCTTTTGTCTCACATTCCTCCATTTAGGAGTAATTATAATGATGAAAGTAATTTTTATCTTATATCATCTGTGGGCCCTGATCCTGGGCTCCCAGGGAAGCTATCCTTTAACATTTTACCCGGCTCAAAATGACTGGGCAACACCTCAAAGCATGGGCCCTATTTCTGCCCCAAGCACATGTTGTACATCTGCTTCGAGAAGAAAACAATAACCAAAAATGCCAACATAAAGATAAGACAAAATAAAGAACCTCTTTGGCTCCCATAATATTAAAGTCATACTGACATGTATATACTGAAAATGCATGAAATCATTGCATTTCCTAAAGCCCAAGTCTTGGAGGGTCTGAGAGTCACTGACCTTGCCCAGAACCAGGCACACCCCAGCAGGGAGGGCTGGTGCAGAAAGGGAAGGGGCAGGACTCTGAGGGTGGTCTGCAGCTAGAGGGGTCCCTGGAAGGGGCCAGGTGTGTGTGGAGGCCCCAGCCCACGAGCCCACCCATGCCTGTGCCTGGTGTTGGGTAGAGGAGGCTCCTCTTGGGCCCCCTGCACTTTCAGCGTTCCAGGGGCTTGAGGGCGGGTTGCCCAGCATCCAAGGAGCTCAGGCACAGCCCTCCCAGACAATTCACCACTTGGGGGTGGAGCTACATCACTGTGGGCGGTCCCTGATTTGCAGTGGGTTGCAGACCTGGGGCAGAAGGGGCACTGAGAGAGAGAGAGTTGCCCTGTGGAGATCCCTGCTGGTGAGTGAGCAGCATGCACTGGGGTGGGGGTCCGGGTCAGGGTGCGCCCCAGGTGGGAGGCAGGGTTCTGGAAGGGAACGTGGAGAGGGTTCATTGTGTGGACTCAGGTGAGTTTTCCTTTTCCATTTAAAGTCTCTTCTGCCCCATGTCCTCAACTGGCCTTATTCTCCATCCCCGTGAACTATAGGGCGCCCGCTCACCTGAGCTTTTGTGGGATGGGTTGCAGAATTTCAGGGTTTCCCCTGTTCCCCTGGAAGAGTGCGGGAAAGGACCTCACACAATCCCCACCTTCAGTTCTCTGACACAGTGCAGGTGATGCCTCTTGTGCATTAACCCGAATTCAGCAGGGTGTGCCCTGGTCCCCCAGGCACAGGTGTGGCAGTAGCAAGCCCCAGAGCCGTCCCCCAACTTAGCATTATGCCCCCTGTGCCCCCAGGTTAGTGGTAATTGGCTATTAGAAGCATGCAGGAGAATCCTCCAGGTGGGGGCCTGGAGGCGGGCGTAAACCAGACCCCACTCTAGTTGCATTGGGAATAGACGAATTGAGGGTTTCTTTAGAAGAGTAAGTCTGCTTTCCAGAAAAGGCAAGGTCATTGGTCTGTTGAGAATGAAGATAATTACTGCTAAACAACAAGTATGTGTTGCCCCTTCGCCCAGAAACCGAAGCAGGTGTGCAGGCTTTAGGTCAGAGGTGCCTTCTTCTCCACAGGTGAGAACACTTCTCTGCTCTGGCTCCTAGACACCCGAGGTTTTGAACGTCAGCATCAGAGTCAGCGAGGCAGATTGTCACAGGACGCCAGTGTTCAGAGAAAGCACAGGTATGTTTGGCAAAATGTCCTATCTATGTCAGGGCTGGAGGTAAAACCTCTCATTATCCCAAAACCTCCTGGGCTTTTCTCTTTTCTCTAGTTGAGCCACAAAGTAAAATTGAAGTAGCTGTCAGCATTCTGGGTTTGGTGCAAGAATTACTTAGTTTCCCTGCAGGTAGAACTTTGCAGGGGATCACAATTTCTCTGTCCATTTATTGCTTACAAATGTATTTTGACTATCTGTTTCCTAGGAACCCTCTTTTATTAGAAAGGGAAGGTGAGATTCACTCTGTGCCTGTTTGTAACATCTAATTTGTTCCTTCATCTAACAATGTTTATCCAGTTGGGCCTAAGATATGGTTGAGTGGCCAGCATCTAGAGTTAGATGGCTTTTTTTCATCTGATACAGACTTGGATGATGTCATTTGACAAAGGTGATGTTTCATCATTGATTAGTTTATTCATCAGAAGAGTTAAAATTAGGGTGGAGGGAAAATTGAAAATTATCCAAAGCGGCCTGTTCCTGTTTAAAAGTTGAGCTTGACTTTCTAGTTTTACTAAATGTATTATCTCGATATTTTGAGGTGCCATATTCTCTCTGTAGTTTCTTTGGTGGTGGAGTCAGAAGGAGAGTCTGGGAATTCTTTCCGAGAGTGGCATGCTGGTGGCTTCAAGGGGATTGGCATCAGGAGCCTTGGGGTGAATTCTGCAACTGCTTGTCTGACCCTGGGTGCATCTCCCAGAGGTTTTGTTTCCTCTTATGAAATTGCCCGCAGATAATGTTCTGCTTGAAGGGGAACCCTCCCATTCTGTTGGTGGGAATGCAAAGTGGTGCAGCCAGTCTAGGAAACAGTGTGGGGGTTCCTCAAAAAGTTAAACATTGAAAAACCACATGATCCAGCAATTGCTCTCCTAGGTATTTACCCAAAGGATACAAAAATGTGGATTCAAAGGGGGTCCATGCAGCATGATGTTTAGAGCAGCAATGACCACAGTAGCCAAATTATGGAGAGAATCCCAAAGTCCATGCACTGATGAATGGATCAAGCAGATGTGGGATACCTATATATAATGGAATATGACCCAGCTTCAAAAAGAATGAAATCTTACCACTTGCAAGGATGTGGATGGATCTAGAGTGTATTAAGCTAAGCAAAATCAGTGAGGAAAGACTAATATCCTATCCTCTCACGCTTGTGGAATTTCAGAAAGAAAACAGATGAACAGAGTGTTGGGGTGATGAGAGAGGCAAACAAGGCAATAGACTCAACCTTGGAGAACAAACTGAGTGTTGCTGCAGGACAGGAGTGTGGGGGGAAGAGTTAAATGGGTGAGGGGTATTAAGGAGGGTACTTGTGATGAGCACCAGGTACTGTATGCAGGAGAGGAATCACTAAATCCTACCCCTGAAGCGAATATTCCATGGCATGTGAACTAACTGGAATTTAAGTAAAAGAAGAAAGGAAAAAGTGTTCTGCTTCATGAAGAGTGAGGTAAAATTGTAGTGATTTGGGCTGTACTATTCTATAGAGGATAGATGTAAAACACCCTGTTGTAGGATACACTAGTTTCTTATCACATAAGGAGTACTCAGAGAGCTGCAATGAAAGATTCAGGTCTCAGAGCATGTTCATGTTCCACTGATATGTTACAGTTTGCACAGGTAGGAAAGAAGGTGGAGAGAAAGGCAACAGAAGGGGAAAGTAGGTGTGAACCTTTCATTAGTTAGCATTATATCTTTCTCATGAAAGCCTTGCGCCAGTGTGATTTTGGAAGAAGAGGGGGAATCCGGGAGCATTGGAGGAGACAGGGGAGTTCCAGGTCTGCGTAAAGCTGACAGGGGTCCCAGATGAGAGCTGAATGCATTCTGCAGCAGGGTGTGGGCAGGGTGGGCTCCAGGGGTGGCTGTGGGTCTCCTGGGTGAGAGTTGTGACAGGTGAGGGCTGTGTGCAAGTTCCTGGCTGAGGACAAGTGAGGCACAGGCGGAGAGCTGTCAGAGAACCTTCTTCTGGGCCACCAACCTCACCCAACACACACAGCCTCATCTTCTGTCCCTGTCACTCCAATTCAGACTTCTCCGAAGGTGAGTGAGAACACATCAAGAGCATTCTGAACAAAAGGGAAAGCATGTGCAATGGCTCTGGGGCAGGAGAATTCCAGGTATGTCCAGGAGCAGCAAGAAGGCCCTGTGGCCACAGGAGACAGCTTAGGACACGAGCTCAGAGAGGTGACAGAAAGCCATTCCAGGGCTATAACCCCATGAGACCCTGTTTCACTGGGCCATCCTGGCTACAGTGTTGAGAACAGATTACAGAGGGTTGAAGACGCAAGGCAGGTCAATGACGAGGCTTTTCCAGGAACTCAGGCACTGTGGACCAGACAGGTGGCCTTGGATGGAGTGGTTAGACCTATTCTGGGTCCATTTTGAAGATGGAGCTCACAGAATTTGCTGATGGGTTAGCTATTAGGAGCAGGAGAACGGAGGCGTTGGGGTAACTCCCAGCTGTTGTGGGTTGTCCTGATCGAGGGGAAGGAGAGTGTTTCTGGGGATAGGAGGTAGTCTGTGTTCCGCATCCTGAGGAAGGTGCCTTTCCCGGTGGGTCTGCTGAGATTTGTGTCTGGGAGAACCTTTCACATCTCCTCCCTCAGAAATGCTCAAGTACAAGTATCCCCCACTTTTTAAGCGTTCACAGTAAGACACTGGGCTTTCTTGAAAGAACTATGTTATTACCCAGCTTCAGTAAGAGGAAGAGACCTGAAGAGGCTTTCCCTCTTATGAAAAAAGGTGAACAGTGAGAATCGCGTTCAGCATCTGTTTTGGGGAGAAGCACAACAGAGGCAGCGTGCACCCCAACCAGCTCCTTCCGCTGGGAACAGCTATCTACATCCAGCCACCAGCACTTTGAATGGTGTCTGTGAGCCTCTGCTGTGCTTTATCTTCATTTATGCTGGGCCTCCCTTAGAAACTTGTGTCCTGAGGCCTAAGAAAAGCCAAAGAGAAGGAATTTTGGAGTCTGAGCACACTGTCTAATTGTTCCGTGTAAATTAATGGCCATTCCTTCTTGACACCATTTCTGCTGTGCAAGGTTTCTCAGAAGCCCTGTACTTTCAAAGAGCAGGGAAACTTATACCCGATGCTTCAGGGTTAGTTTTAGACTCCATGCTGGACAGAACATTTCATGACTGTCGGATTTTCTCACTTCAACATTGAGACTTTGACCACCTTCACCCGTTTCTACCACCCCATCCCCGAATCTGGCACCTACCAATCTGCTCTCAGTGTCTATGTGTTCAGTATTTGTTTATTCCTCGTGGAATGTACATGAGAGCATCTGGTATTGGTCTTTCTGTGTCTGAGTTACTTGGCATAAGGCCCCCAAGGTCTGTGTTTCCATGTCTGGTTCTTGTGAATAATGCTGCAGTGAACGTGGGAGTGCATCTGTCTTTTTGAGGCAGTATTTTTGTGTTCTCCGAATCAATACTCAGTAGAGCCATTACTGGGCCATGGGGTAGTTGCATTAATTTTTTCAGGAACCTCCATACCGTTTGTCACAGTGGCTGCACCAATTTCCATTCCCACCAACAATGCTCAGAGTCCTCTTGTCTGCACACCCTTGACCCCACCTGGTGTCTGTCTCTGGGACAATAGGTGTTCCAACACTTGTGAGGGAATAGCCAGTTGTGGGTTTGACTGATGTTTCCCTGACGATATTTAGTGATGTCGAACAACTTTTTCTGTCTGTTGGCACCTGTGAGCTGTCTTTGGAAAGTATCTATTCACATATTCCCCACATTTTTTATACAGTTTTTTTTGTTTGTTTGTTTTGATTTGTATGAGTGTTGTGTGTATTTTGGATGTTAGCCTCTTCTCACACATATGATTCGCAGATATTTTTTTTCTTATTGGGTCTGTGGCCTTGTAAGTTTTTGCTGGTTTCTTTTTCCGTGTGGAAGATTTCAGTTGAAGTTGTTCCACCTGTTTATTTTTGCTTTTGTTGCCTTTGCATTTGGTGTCCAATCTGAAGACTCTTTGCCAAAACCAATGTCGAGAGACTTAGTACCTGTGTCTTCTTGGAGGTTTATGGATTCAGGTCTTACGTTCATATCATTCATCCATTAAAAATTTTGTGTGTGGTGTAAGAAAGTGACCCAGTTATATTCTTCTGCATTTAGTGTCCAGTTTGCCTGTTACCACTCACTGAAGAGACAGTCATTCCCTCATGGCATATCTTCTGCTGCTGTGTCGTAAGTTAGGATCATCTACGTGTGGGTAAGTTTCTGAGCTTTCTGTTCTGTTCCACTGACCTGGTGTCTGTGTTTCTGCCAGTACCATCCTGTTTTGATGACAACAGCTTTGTAATCTAGCTTGAAATCCAACAGTGTGTTGTCTGCACCTTTCTTTCTTCACGTTGCTTTGGGTATTTGGGGTGTTTTATGATTCCATACAAGTTTGAGGACTGTTTTCTATTTGCTCGAATAATGCCACTGGAATTCAGATAGGGATTTCATCACATGTGTCAATTGCTTTGGGTACGATGGACATGTTCACATAATTAACTCTTCCAGTTAAGGAGCATGGCGTATGCTTCCATTTGTTTGTGTTGCCTTCCAAATCTTTGACCCATACATCCTGCCCCCCTCGACACACATGTTTTTCATTTCTTTTCTGCCATGTGTTGAGTGTACTATGTCTTTCTCATTCTTGGTTGCTTTTATTCCTAAATTTTTTTTGATGCAATTGTAAATGGCATTGCTTTTTTAATTTCTCTTTGTGAAAGTGTGTCATCAGTATACAGAAATGCAAGAAGTTGGGTCATCTGGGTGGCCCCATAGGTGAAGCGTCCGCCTTCAGCTCAGGTCATGAACCCAGAGTTCTGGGTTCGAGCCCCGTGTTGGGCTCCCCAGTTACAGAGGGTCTGTTTCTCCCTCTTTCTCACACTCCCCCTGCTCGTGCTTTTTCTCTTCCTGTCAAATAAATAAATAAAATCTGAAAATACATAAAGACAACAGGTCTCTGTATATTGACTTTATATCCTGCAGCTTTCTTGAATTTGTTTATTCTAACACTGTTTTTTTTTTTTTTTGTGGAATCATTCGGGATTTCATGTCATTTGCAAATAGTGACAGTTTTCCTGTATGGATTTCATATCTTTCTTTTTTTAAAATGATGTCACCCTACAGTACTTCATTTGTTTTTGATGTAGTGTTCCATGATTCATTGTTTGCATATAACACCAAGTGCTCATTATGACACATGCCCTCCTTTTTTAAAAAAAGAATTTATTTATTTATTCAACAGATATAGAGACTGCCAGCGAGAGAGGGAACACAAGCAGGGGGAGTGGGAGAGGAAGAAGCAGGCTCACAGCGGAGGAGCCTGTTGTGGGGCTCGATCCCATAATGCCGGGATCACGCCCTGAGCCAAAGTCAGACGCTTAACCGCTGTGCCACCCAGGGGCCCCAACAGGTGCCCTCCTTAATACCCATCACCAGGTTAACCCATTACCCTACCCCTCCCTTTCTGCAATCTTCAGTTTGTTTCCCAGTGTCAATAGTCTCTCATGGTTCATCTCCCCCTCTCATTCCCCCCCTTCACTTTTCCCTTCCTTCTTCTAATGTCCTCCATGCTACTCCTTCCGTTCCACATAGGAGTGAAACCATATGATAATTGTCTTTCTCTGCTTGACTTAATTTCACTTAGCATAATCCCCTCCTGGTCCATCAACCTTGGTGCAAATGGGGGGTATTCATCCTTTCTGATGACTGAGTAATATTCCATTGTATAGATGAACCACATCTTCTTTGTCCAATCATCTGCTGAAGGACATCTTGGCTCCTTCCACAGTTAGGCTATTATGGACATTGCTGCTATGTACATTGGGATACAGGTGCCCCTTCTTTTCATTACTCTGTGTCTATGGGGTAAATACCCAGTAGTTCAATTGGTGGGTCTTAGGATAGCTCTGTTTTTAACGTCTTGAGGAACCTCCATATTGTTTTCAAAAGTGGCTGTACCAGCTTGAATTCTCACGAGTAGTGTAAGAGGGCTCCCCTTTCTTCACATACTCTCTGACTTTTTTTATTTCTGTCTTGTTAATTTTTTTTCAAGATTTTATTTATTCATTCCACAGAGATAGAGACATCCAGCGAGAGAGGGAACACAAACAGGGGAGTGGGAGAGGAAGAAGCAGGCTCATAACGGAGGAGCCTGATGTGGGGTTTGATCCCATAATGCCAGGATCACGCCCTTAGCCGAAGGCAGAGGCTTAACCTCTGTGCCACCCAGGTGCCCCCTGCCTTGTTAATTTTAACATTTCTAACTGGTGTAAGGTGGTATCTCATTGTCATTTTGATTTGTATTTGCCTGATGGCAAGTGATGTGGAGCATTTTTTCATGTGTCTGTTGGCCATTTGTATGTCTTCTCTGGAGAAGTATCTCTTTGTGTCTTCTGCCCATTTTTTTGATGTCGAGTTTGAGGAGTTCTTTATAGATCTTGGATACCAACCCTTTATCTGTAATATCATTTGCAGATATCTTCTTCAATTCCATAGGTTGCCTTTTTGTTTTTTGATCATTTGCTTTGCCAAGCAGAAGCCTTTTATCCTGATGAAGTGCCAATAGTTCATTTTTTGCTTTTATTTCCTGTGCCTTTAGAGACGTGGCTTGCAAGAAGTTGTTGTGTCCAAGGTTGAAGAGTTCTTTTGATTTTGATATGAGACAGGAATCCATTATCTTATTTTCCTGATTGTATTCGAGTCCTCTGTCTTTCTTGGTGAGTCTAGCTAAGTTTGTCAGTTTTGTTTATCTTTCCAAAAAAGGCTGCTCTCATTTTCATTGTTTTTTTTTTTTGTCTTTTTAGTCTCCGTTGGATTTATTAATGCATTCCTTTTTGTTATTTCCTTATTTCTACTAATTTGGGGCTTTGTTTGTTGTTTTTTTTTCTCCTTATTTACCACATAAAGCAGGTTGTTTATTGGAGAGCATTTTCATGGATTGATGAAGACTTTAATTTCTATGAATATCCCCCATAAAGCTACTTTTGCTGCATCCCATAAGTTTTTGTAGGTTGTCTTTTTCATCAGTGACCAGGTACTTCTAAAAGTTTTTTGATTTCTTCTTTGACTGTTGGATGTTCAGTAGCATGTTGTTAAATCTCCACATATTTTTTAAGATTATTTTAGTATCTGACAGAGAGTGAGACAGCGAGAGAGGGAACACAAGCAGGGGGGTGGGAGAGGGAGAAGCAGGCTTCCCACTGAGCAAGGAGCCTGATTTGGGGCTAGATCCCAGGATCCGGGGTCAAGACCTGAGCTGAAAGCACATCCTTAACGACTGAGCCACCCAGGCCCCAAAAATCTCCACCTATTTTTGACTGTCCCATTTTTTTCTTGAGACTGATTTCTAGTTTCATATCATTGTGGTTGGACAAGATTTGAAGCAGAAGGTGAAAAGAGCATTCAGATGAAAGGTTTGTTTCCTGGAGGGTTTTCTGAGGGCAGACCATGAGTTCAGTGGGGATGGAGGAAGGTTTTGTGAGACGGGGGGTGGGGTTAACCCTCGTTAGAATTACTGACTACTACCATGCAGGCTGTGTGCTACTGTTCACACCGTAGTCCTGATGGACTTGTACTTCATTAAATATTTTCTAGGAGGTGTAGGCATAGCCTTTACTTAAAGAAAGGTGCCATGTGGGTTCATGGCATTACCCCAGGTCAGCAACCAGGATGTATGCTATTGTGGGGGATCAGAAGCAGGCTTTCTGTGGGAAGCGACAGAAATAGGGTATGGTGAGCTCCATGACCATAGGTGAGGTCCCTCGTGACCCACTGGGTGTTGGGTTCTGTGGATCTGTCTCATCAGGTGCTGTGGAATTCAGGGACACCCTCCTGTCTGTGGATTTGTGTGGAGACAGGTAGACATCAGTGTCTGGCCAGGCACGAGGGTCGCAATGGACCACCACCAGAGGTGCAGCGTGCGGGGGAGCCACTGCTTGGTTTCCCCGAAAGCTGACCAGGGTCTGTGACTGTGATTCCTAGCATCTGCAAGGGAAGAGGAGATCGGGGTGGTGCACACTTCCTAGACTTGTGCTCAGGACTAGTCTGGAGCCCACTGAAGTCAGCCACACCTGGCACAGAAGGCACCCAGTCAGTGTAGCTGTGGGCACTGCTCCCATGGCACTTTTGGGCCGGCTCCATGCTGCCACCTCCTCTTTTCATCATCATCTTCAAGGTCATGTGCCTCTGCTCTTGCCCCATGGCCTCCGGGGTATTGTCCGTCCTCCATCTGGCCCTCATCCCTGGTGCCCTGTGCAGTCCGATGACAGGGTAGCCTTCTCGAGACAAACATCTGGCCCTGATGGAAAACTTCCATGGATCTCTTGTGATGCGAGGATGATGCCCTGCCCTGGAAGGGGGCTGCAGGTCCAAAATCAGGAGAGCCATGTCTCCCTTTTCAGCATGGCCTGCACTCCCCTCAGTCTTCTTCAGGGAAGCTCTCCCCACTTCCTGAGCTGACAGCTCTGAACTTAAAAATGAATGTTATTTTACATATCTCTATGCTTTAGTTCATCCATGGCATGTCTTTCAACCCCGTTAGTGGTTTTTTTTTTTTTTTTTTTAGCGGTTCTGAAGGGCTGTCTGCTCAAGGAGGGGATGACCTGGGCAGGGCAGCTTTCCCTCTCATCTCCCTCAGCATGTCTCTGAGCCCTGGGGCCAGCTGTCCCACTGAGGATTGAGGGACCTGAGCCAGCCCATCCTGAGCCCAGGCTGTGTCAGCACATAGACTGATGCGTGTCGGAGCGGTGGGCAGCTGGCATGGGCCAGGGGCAGGCAGTGTCTCCTTCTCATTCCTTCCCTCCCTTCCTCCCAGAAGTAGCTCAGAGCAGCCTTCAACCCCTGCATCTCCAGATCCCTTGACCTGTGCCTCCTGTGTTCAGCTGGTGACCTTGGAGTTTCGCATGGATTCTACCTCCCGTACCCTCTCCCATAGCAGTTCCTGGATCAGGGGAGGGGTCGGACCCTTGTCTGCTTTTGGTCTTCTTCCTGTCCCGCACCGAGCCCACCGACCGTTTCATCTTCCATGTATGTGCTTGGAAGCAAGCCCATCCACAGGGAACCTATTAGCCAAGTGGATCCAGGCAATGAACATTGAAGTAGAGATCCAGAATCCATAATAAACCTGCTCTGAAACCTGTCCCAAAGTCTGTGACTCTCTCACACTGAAACAGAAACAATAATAGCTTTCTGGACTGTGAAGTGATATGTGTCTCTACTTCCAATCTTGAATGCATAGGTGCTGAACCTGGACAGAAAGGGACCATGGCTCCCGTGGGCTGGGATCCACAGTAAGAACGCAGTGAAATCTGAATTTTAGGCATTAAGTGAATAATTATTGTAGAGTGAATCCCAAGTAGGGCTTTTGCACATTGCACAGGAAAAGCTTTTTCAAAGATGTTTCTGAAAGAAAAATCTTTTTTTTAAATTTATTTTAATTCCATTAGAGCTAACATACAGTGTTACATTTGTTTCAGGTGTACAGTAGAGTGATTCAGTAATTCTATATATTACAAAGTGGTCATCAAGAAAAGTGTCCTCTTAATCCCCTTCATCTATTTCACTCATCCCTCTATCCACCTCCTCTCTGGTAACCATCCGTTTGTTCTCTATTGAAAAGAGTTTGTATTTTGGTGTGTCTCCTTTTTCTCTTTTAGTTATTTATTTTTGTTTGTTTTTTAAATTCCCCATTAGAGTGACATCATATGGGATTTGTCTTTCTCTGACTGACTGATTTTAGTTTGGATAATACTCTCTAGCTCCATCCATGTGGCTGCAAATGGCAAGGTTTCATTCTTTTTCAAGCCGAGTAATACTCCATTGTGTGTGTGTGTGTGTGTGTGTGTGTGTGTGTGTGTGTGTGTGTGAATACACACATCTATCATCTCATTTGTCAATTTTTCTACAGACACTTGGGTTGCTTCCATATTGTGATATTGTAAATAATAGTGCAAGAAACATAGGGGTGCACGTATCCTTTTTACTTACTGTTTTCCTATTCTTTGGGTAAATACGAGTAGTGTGATTGTTGGATCGTAGGGTAGTTCTATATTTAATTTTTTGAGGAAACTTCATACTGTTTTCCACGGTGGCCACCACAGTTTGCATTCCCACCCACAGTTCGCGAGGATTCCCCTTCATCCACATCCTCCCAACACCTGCTCTTTGTTGTGCTTTTGATGTTAGCCATTCTGACAGGTTTGATGTAATACCTCATTGTCCTTTGGATTTACATTTTCCTGATGATGGGTGATGGTGAACATCTTTTCACGGGACTGTTGGCCATTTGTATTTCTTCTTTGGAGAAATGTCTGTCCATGTCTTCTGCCTATTTTTTAACTGGATTATTTGTTTTTTGGGGGGTCGAGTAGTATCAGTTGTATATGTTTTGGACACTATTCCTTTATTGCATATGATCTTTGCAAATATCATCTCCCTTTGAGTAGGTTGTCTTATTACTTTTACGTTTTCATTGTTCTTCTGCCGTGTGGAAACTTTTTATTTTGGTGTATTCCCAATAGTTTATTTTTGCTTTCATTTCCTTTGCCTCAGGACACAGTCTAGAAAAACGTTGGTATGGTCCATGTCAAGAAGTTACTGTCTTCCCTCCTGTAGGATTTTTATGGATTCAGTTCTCATATTGAGGTCTTGAAACTGTTTTGTGTTTGTCTGTATTGTGTAAGAAAGCAGTCTAATTTCATTCTTTTGTGCGTAGCTGTCTAGTTTTCCCAACACCATTTGCTGTAGAGACTGTCCTTTTCCCTTTTGATATCGTTGCTTGCTTTGTGGAAGATTCATGGACCACATAATTATGGGTTTCTGTCTGAACTTGTATCCTGTTCCTTTGGTCGCTGTTTCTATTTTTGTGCCGTACTGTCTTGTTAGGATGACTGCAGCTTTGTAGTATAACCTGAAATCTGAAATTGTGAGTCCTCCAGCTTTGTTTTTCTTTTCCACATTGCACTGTCTGTTCGAAATCTTTAGTGGATCCATACAAATGTTTAGGATTGTTTATTCGAGGTCTTTTGTTCTTTAATTTAAATTCAATTAGCCAACTTACAGTACACCATTAGTTTCAGATGTAGTCTTAAATAAATTTTCAGTCGTGTGTAACACCCAGTGCTCATTGTATCATGTGGCCTCCTTAATGCTACTCACCCAGTTACCCCCCCCAACTTCTCCAACAATCATCAGTTTCTTGCGATAGTTAAGAGTCCATCATGGGTTTTCTCCCTCTCTGATGACTTCCCATTCTATTTTCCCTTCCTTCCCCTATGGTCTTCTTCCTTGTTTCTGATATTCCACATAGGAGTGAAAGCATATGATCATTGTCTTTCTTTCATTGACTTATTCCACTCAGCATAATACCCTCCAGCTCCACCCATGTCGGTGTGATGGTAAGTATTCATCCTTTCTGATGGCTGAGTAATATTCCATTATATATATATATATGATCCACATCTTCTTTATCCATTCATCTGTCCATGATCATCTGCACTCCTTCCACAGTTTGTCTATTATGGACATTGCTGCTATGAACACTGGGGTGCATGTGTCCCGTCTTCACTACATCTGTCTCTTTGGGGTCGATACCCCGTAGTGCAATTGCTGGGACATAGGGTAGCTTTATTTATAACTTCTTGAGGAAACTCTGTACCATTTTCAAGAGTGGCTGTACCGCACTGCATTCTTACAGGGGTGTAAGAGGGTTCCCGTTTCTCCACATCCTCTCCAAGATGTGTAGTTTCATGTCTTCTTATTTTTAGATATTCGGCCTCGTGTGGTAGGGCATCTATAGGGGTTAAGATTTCCATTTCCCTGAAGCCAAGTGATATGAAGCATTTATGCATGTATCTTTTGGTCACCAGTATGTCGTCATCATTGAAATGACTTCCCATTTTAATCCATCTCAAGACCTAAAGCTGGGTAAGGCACTGAAGCTGGATGATGCCATCGGTTGGAAGTGTGGAGAATTTCAAAAGATCTCCGTGGAGAGCAAGTTTAAAGGTCAGTTTGAAGCTACTAATTGGATCCGGGGAGATCTCTGAAAGTGGGGGTTGCCTGGGATGGGCTGAGGGGGGCCCTCCGATTTTCCTATGAATCCTTGCTTCAGCCCCAAATGGACAGTTTCCTCCTGTGGGGCACGGTGAGTCCTCTAGTCGTACAGAGGTGAGCCCAATGCCTGGTGCCTTGGAGGCAGGCAAACGGGGAGGGACCCTCAGCAGAAGACCCAGAGTTAGGTTAGGCCTCAAGAGACAGCAGGTCCGAACTGCCCAGTGCTCAGAGAACTCCCAGGCCGAGTGAGATGAGGGCACAAGGGCGGGTGAGTGTGAGGCTGAGGTTCCATCCGGAAGGGCCCACAAAGGTCGGGGTTCAGCAGAAGGAGCTCTCAGGGGGTGCCCCAATTCTCTTGCCCTGAATGCTCTGTTGTGCCCCAAAATGGTACAGTTTACTGTGGGTTGCAGGCTGAGTCCTACGGTGGGTCTTGGGTGTCCCCAATCCGCTGGAGTGGGGTGCCAGGACCCCGGGGAGGGGCCCCTCTGTGGCCAACCTTGGGTAAGGGTTAGTGTTCAGGAGCCCGGCAGGGACAATCTGCAGGCTGTGCGGCGAGCTCTGTGGAGGGCTGAGAGGAGGCCATTGGGGAGGGTGAGCATGGGCCTCAGGGTTGGGGCACGGGGGGCTGCCAAAGGATGGGGATGGGCTCCGGGGGCCTCCCCAAGTTCTCGTGCCCTGTAGGCTCTGTAGAGCCCCAAGGGGCACGGTTTCCTGTCGGGTGGCAAGCTGAGTCCTGCGGTGGGGCACTCGTATCCCAATTACCCGGGTCTGTGGTGTAAGGCTCCTGGGGAGGCCCCCAAACCCACGGCAGACCTAGGGCTAGGGATAGGCCCAGGAGCCCCGCAGGCCCGATCTGTTGGCTGTATGGCGAGCTACACGGGCTGAGGTGAGGATGTGGGGAGAGTGAGCATGGGCCTCAGGGTTGGGGTGCGGGAGGCCACCGAAGTTCGCTGGTGGCTCAGGAGGGCCCTCCTGGTTCTCCCGCCCTGAATGCTCTATGGCCTCCCAAGGCACACGGTTTCCTGCAGGGTGGCAAACTGAGTCCTGCTGTGGGGCTCAGGTGTCCCGAATCCCCGCGGCTGCGGCTCCAGGCTCCTGGGGAGGGGCCCCTCCACAGATGAACTATGGTTAGGGTTGGGGCCCAGGAATCCCGCAGGCCAGATCTGCCCACTATGTGGCAAGCTCTGCCCTGGGCTGAGTTGAAGGTGCGGGGTGGGGTGAGCATGGGCTTCACGGTTGAGTTTAGGGATCGCCGAAGTTCGCCGGGGGCTCTGGGGGCCCTCCTGGTTCTTCCGCCCTGAATGCTCTACAGCCTCCCAAGGGGCACAGTTTCCCGTGGGCTGGCAGGCTTTATCCTTCAGTGGGGCTCAGGTGTCCCCAGTCCCTGGGGCTGCGGCACCGGGCCCCAGGGGAGGGGCCCTACCCAGCCGACCTAGGGTCAGGTGTAGGCCCCAGGAACCCAGCAGGCCTGATCTGCCGGCTCTGCGACGAGTTCGGTGGCAAGCTGAAGGGAAGGCGTGGGGCGGGATGAGTGTGGGCCTCAGGGTTGGGGTGTAGGGGCCAC
The DNA here is from genome assembly GCF_024610735.1 of Ursus americanus. Classification (NCBI taxonomy): domain Eukaryota; kingdom Metazoa; phylum Chordata; class Mammalia; order Carnivora; family Ursidae; genus Ursus; species Ursus americanus. The sequence continues at coordinate 796,140 of NW_028273644.1, read as the reverse complement.
CGAGGATCCCTGGGGGCTCAGGGGGGCCCTACCAGTTCTCTTGCATGGGATGTTCTGTGGCGCCCCAATGGGCATGGTTTCCTGAGGGGTGGCAGGATGAGTCCCGTGGTGGGGCTCAGGTGTACCCAATCCCTGGGGTTAGGGTACAGATTAGGGTATGGGTTGAGGTTAGGGTATGGGTTAAGGTTAGGGTATGGATTACGGTTAGGGTATGGGTGAGGGTAGGGGTTAGGGTTAGGGTAAGGAGAGGGTACGGGTTAGGGTTGGGTTTTGGGGTTACAGGTTAGAGGTTATGGGTTAGGGTACAGATTAGGGTTTAGGGTACGGGTTAGGGTTTAGGGTTCGGGTTTAGGGTTAGGGTTAGGGTTGGAGTACGGGTTAGGTTTAGGGTATGGGTTAGGTTTAGGGTATGGGTTAGGGTACGCATTAGGGTACGGTTTAGGGTACAGGTTAGGGGACGGTTTAGAGTAAGTGTTGGCGTACGGATTTGGGTACGGCATAGGGTACGGATAGGGTTAGGGTACGGGTTAGGAAACACGTTAGGGATTGGGATTGGGTACGGTTTAGGGTTAGGGTATGGGTTAGGGTACGGGTTATGGTACAGATTAGGGTTAGGTATGGGTTAGGGTATGGGTTAGGGTCCAGGTTAGTGATAGGGTACGGGTTAGTTTATGGGTTAGGGTACGGGTTAGGGTATGGGTTAAAGTTAAGGTAAGGGTACTCGTTAGGGTTAGGGTAAGGGTTACAGTTTAGTGTTTAGGGTTACGGTTGGGGTATGGGTTAGGGTTAGGTTATGGGTAGGGTTAGGGTACGGGTTATGGTATGAGTTAGGACATGGGTTAGTGTCAGGTTTTAAGGTTTAGGGTTAAAGTTAGGGTATGGGTTAGGGTACTTGTTAGGGTTACGGTTAGGTTTAGGGTACGGTTTAAGTTACGGGTTAGGGTACAGTTTAGGGTTAGGGTTAGGGTATGGGTTAGAGTACGTTTTAGGGTTACGGTTAGGGTTAGGGTACAGGTTAGGTTTAGGGTTAGGGTACGGGTAGGGTTAGGGTTAGGGTACGGGTTAGGGTTAGGTTTAGGGTTAGGTTACGGGTTATGGGTAGGGTTAGCTGAAGGGGTAGGGTTAGGGGTTAGGGTTAGGGGTTAAGTTTTAGGGTTTAAGGTTAGGTGTTAGGGTTTAGGCTTAGGGTTAGACCCCAGTAGGCCAGCAGGACCGATGCGCCTGCTGTGCGGGGAGCAGAGGAGTGGGACGAGGTGAGGGCGCTGGCGAGCAGGAGTATGGTATCCAGCGTTTTGGCGCAGGAGGCCTTTGAACATTGCTAGAGGCTCGGAGGGCCCTGCCCGTTCTCCCGCCCTAAATGACCAGTGACGCCCCAGCGGGCCGATGTCGACGGGGCGGCAGGGTGAGTCCGGCACTGCAGCTCGGGTGTCCCCAATCCCCGGCTTTGGTCACCAGTCCCCTTGTGAGGGCCCCCTCTGGGGCCAATCTAGTGTTAGGGTTAGCCCCCAGGAGGCCAGCAGGCCCCATACGCCAGCTGTGCGGTGAGCGGAGGGGCGGGCCATGGTGAGGGACTGGCGAGCTGGAAGGTGGTACCCCAAATTTTGGCGCCGGGGGCCCTCAAATGTCGCCGGGGACTCAGAGGGCCCTGCCCATTCTCCTGCCCTGAATGAGTGGCGGCTCCACTAGCAGCCCGAGTGGTGGCGGGGCGGCAGGGTGGGTCTGGCGCTGAGGCTCGGGGGTCTCCAATGCCAGACGTTGCAGCACGAGGCCCCTTGGGAGAGGCCCCTTGGGGGCCGACCTAGGGTAAAAGTTAGCTCCTGGAGGCCATAGGCACAATCCGCAGTCTGGGGCGAATGGAGACGCGGTCGAAGATCAGGGCGCTGGCGAGCAGGAGAGTGGGCCCCAGCCTTTTGGCGCTGGGGGCCTTCGAAGGTCACCGGGGCAGGGAGGGCCCTGCCCATTCTCCAGCCCTGAATGATCGGCGGTACCCTAGTGGCCCGGGTGTGGGCGGGGCGGAACGGTGAGTCCAGCGTTGTGACTCGGGGGTCCCCAATCCCTGGCGTTCGGCGGCAGTCCCTTTGGGAGGGGCCCCTTGGAGGCCGACCTAGGGTTAGGGTTAGCCCCCAGGAGGCTGGCAGGCTCGATCCACCGGCTCCGTGGCAAATGGAGGGGTGGGCCAAGGTGAGGTCGCTGGCGAGCGGAAGCGTGGGCCCCAACATTTTGGCTCGGTGGGCCTTCGAATGTCGCAGGGGGCTCGGAGGGCCCTGCTCGTTCTCCCGCCATGAAGGACCGGTGACGCCCTTAGCTCCCTGGGTGGCAGCGGGGGTGGCAGGGTCAGTCCTGCACTGGTGCTTGGGTTTCCCCAATCCCCAGCGTTGCGGCGCCAGGCCCCTTGGGAGGGGCCCCTCGGGGACTGTCCTAGGGTTAGGTTAACCCCCAGGAGGCCGCAGTCCAGATCCGCCGGCTGTGCAGTGAGCGGAGGGATTGACCGTGGTAGGGCGCAGTCGAGCGGTAGCGTGGTACCTAGCGTTTTGGCGTGGGGGCCTTCTTATTTTACCGGAGGCTCGGAGGGCCCTGCCGGTTATCCCGCCCTGAATGCCCGGCGGCACCCCTAGCGGCCCACGTGGCGGCGGGGCGGCAGGGTGAGCCCGGCGCTGGGGCTTGCAGGTCCCCAATCCCTGCCGTTGCGGCACCAAGCCTCTTGGGAGGGGCCACTCTGGGGCCCACCTAGGGTTACGGTTAGCCCCGAGGAGCCTGGGAGGCAGGATCTGCCAGCTGTGTGGCTAGAGGGGGGGCAGGCCGAGGTGAGGGCGCTGTAGAGCGGGAGCATGGGCCTCAGCGTTTTGGCATGGGGGACCTACGAATGTCGCCGGGGGCTCGGAGGGCCATGCCCGTTCCCCCACCCTGATTGACCGGCGGCGCCCCAAGTGCCCCGGGTGGCGGCAGAGGGGCAGGTTGAGTACATCGCTGGGGCTTGTGGGTCCCCAATGTCCGGCGTCGCGGTGCCAGGCCCTTTGGGAGTGCCCTTCGGGGGCCGACCTAGGGTTAGGGTTAGCCCCCAGGAGGCTGGCAGTCCGGATACGATGGCTGTGGGGCGAGCGGAGGGGTGGGCCGAGGTGAGGGTGCTGGGGAGCGGGATTGTGGGCCCCTGCATTTTGGCGCTGGAGGCTTCAAATGACGCTTGTTTCTCCAGGGCCCTGTCCCTTCTACCGCCCTGAATGACCGGCGGCGCCCCTAGCGGCCCGTGTGGCAGTGTTGTGGGAGGGTGAGTCTGGCTCTGGGGCTTGGAGTCCCAGATCCCAGGCTTAGTGGCACCAGGACCCTTGGGAGGGGCCCTAGGGTTAGGGTTAGCCCCAAGGAGACCGTCAGGCCCAATCCGCACACTGTGCGGCGAGCGGAGGTGCGGGCCCAGGTGAGGGCGCTGGGGAGCAGGAGCGTGGGAACCAGCGTTTTGGCGTGGGGAGCCTTTGAAGGTCACCGGTGGCTCAGAAGGCCCTGCCCTTCTCTCGCTCTCTATGACCGGCTGCGCCCCTAGCGGCCCGGGTGGGTACAGTGCGGCAGGGTGAGTCTGGCTCTGGGGCTCTGAGTCACCAATCCCCAGCATTGCAGAGCCAGGCTTCTTGGGATGTCCCCACAGGGCCGACCTAGGTTTTGGTTAGCTGCCAGGAGCCCGGCAGGCCCTATCCACCAGCTCTGAAGCAAGCGGAGGGGCGGGCCGAGGTGAGGGCACTGGCGAGCAGGATCCTGGGAGCCAACGGTTTTGCACGGGGAGCCTTCAATGGTCAGCGTGGGCTCGGAGGGCCCTGCCCGATCTCCTGCCCTGATTGACCGGCGGGGCCTCTAGTGGCTCGGGTGGCTGAAGGGCAGCAGGGTGAGTCCGGCACATGGGCTCGGGGTCCCCATCCCCAGTGTTGCGACGCCAGGCCCCTTGGGAAGTGCCCCTCGGTGGCCGACCTATGGTTAGGGTTAGCCTCCAGGAGCGCCGCAGGCCCGATACACCACCTGTGCGTCGAGCGGAGAGTTGGGCCGAGGTGAGGGTCCTGGTGAACATGAGCCTGGGCCCAAGCGTTTTGGTTCGGTGTGCCTTCGAATGTCGGCAGGGGTTCGGAGGGCCCTCCAGTTCTCCCACCCTGAATGAATGGCGGCGCCCTTAGCGGCCCATGTGGGGTGGGGCGGCAGCGTGAATCCGGCGCTGGGGCTTGGGGGTCCCCAATCCCTGGCGGTGCGGCGTCAGGCCCCTTAGGAAGGGACCTTCAGGGGCTGTCCTAGGGTTAGTGTTAGTGCCCAGGAGGCCGGCAGGCCCGAGTCGCTGGCTCTGCGAAGAGTGGAGGTGTGGGCCGAGTTGAGGGTGATGCAGAGCGGGAGCGTGATCCCCAGCGTTTTGGCGCCCTGGGCCTTCGAATGTTGCCATGTCTCGAAGGGCCCTGCCTGTTCTCCTGCCCTGAATAACCAGCGGCGCGCTTTGTGGCTCCGTTGGCGGTGGGGTGGCAGGGTGATTCCCGTGCTGCAGCTCAGGTATCCCCAATCCCCGGCGTTGCAGCGCCACGCTGCTTGGGAAGGGCCCCTCGGTGGTCGACCTAGGGTTAGAATTTGCCCCCAGGAGGCCGGCAGGCCTGATCCGCGGGCTCTACTACGAGCGGAGGTGCGGGCCGAGATGAGGATGCTGGCGAACAGGAGGGTAGGCCCAACCGTTTTGGCGCGGGGGGCCTTCGTAGGTCGCCGGGGGCTCGGAGGGCCCTACACGTTCTCCCGCCCTGAATGACCGGCGGCGCCCCTAGCGGCTCGGCTGCTGGCAGAGTGGTAAGGTTAGTCTGGTGCTGGGGTTCGGGGGTCCCCAATCCCCGCATTGCGGTGCCAGGCCCCTTGGGAAGGGCCCCTCGGTGGTCGACCTAGGGTTAGGGTTAACCCCCAGGAGGCCGGCAGTCCCGATCCACCCATTGGGTGGCGAGCAGAGGGGCGGGATGAGGTGAGGGTGCTGACGAGTGCGAGCCTGGACCCAAGCGTTTTGGTGCGGTGGGCCTTCGAAGGACAAGGGGGGCTCGGAGGCCCCTGCCCGTGCTCACGCCCTGAATGACCAGCGGCGCCTCTAGAGGCCCGGGTGTCAGCGGGGCAGCACGGTCAGTCCGGCGCTGGAGCTCACGGTTCAGCAGTCCCAGGCGTTGAGGCGCCAGGACCCATCGGACGGGTCCCTGGGGGGCCGACCTAGGGTTTGAGTTAGCCCCCAGGAGTCGGGCAGGCCTGATCCGCCCTCTGTCGGGCGAGCGAAGGGGCAGGCCTAGGTGAGGGCGCTGGCGAGCGGGAGCATGGGCCCAAGCGTTTTGGCGCGGGGCGCCTTCAAATGTCACCGTGGGCTAGGAGGGCCCTGCCCGTTCTCATACCCTGTATGACCGGCGGCGCCCCTAGAAGCCCAGATGGTGGCGGAGCGGCAGGTTGAGTCCGACGCTAGGGCTCTGGGGTGTCCAATTACCAGCGTTGTGGCCCCAGACCCCTTGAGAGGGCCCCCTTGGGTGCCGACCTAGGGTTAGGGTTACCCCAGGAGGCCAGTAGGCCCGATCTGCCAGCTGTGCAGTGAGCAGAGGGGCGTGTTGAGATGACGGCGTTGGCGAGCGGGAACGTGGGCCCAAAGTTTTGGAGTGAGGGGCCTTCGAAGGTCACCAGGGGCTCAAGGGTCCTGCCCATTCTCCTGCCCTGAATGACAGGGGGTGCCCCTTGTGGCCCGGGTGGCGGTGGGGGGCATGGTGAGTCCGGCGCTGGGGCTCAGGAGTCCCCAATCCCCCTCGTTGCAGCGCCAGGCCCCTTGGGAGGGGCCACTAGGGGGCAGACCTAGGTTTTGGGTTAGCCCCCAGAAGGCCCCCAGGCCTGATCCGCCAGCTGTGTGGCGAGCGGGGGGGAGGGCCGAGGTAAGGGCGCTGGCGAGCCAGAGCGTGGGCCCAAGCGTTTTGGTGCGGGGGTCCTTCAAAGGTCGCCGTGGGCTCGGAGGGCCCTGCCCATTCTCCTGCACTGAATGACCAGCGGCACCCCTAGCGGCCCGGGTGGCGGCGGGGCAGCACGGTGATTCCGGCGCTGGGGCTCGGGGGTCCCTAATACCCGGCGTTGCGGCGCCAGGCCCCTTGGGACGGGCCCCTCGGGGGCTGACCTAGGGTTAGGGTTAGCCCCCAGGAGACTGGCAGGCTCGTTCCACCCATGTGCAGAGAATGGAGGTGTGGGTCCAGGTGAGGTAGCTGGCGAGCGGGAGCGTGGGCCAGAGCATTTGGCTTTGGCTCGGGGTGCCTTCGAAGGTCGTAGGTGGCTCAGAGGGTCCTGCCCGTTCTGTCGCCCTGAAGGACTGGCGACGCCCCTAGCACCCCATGTGGCAGCGGGGCGGCAGGGTGCGTCCGGCGCTGGGACTTGGGGTCCCCAATCCCTGGCATGTGGCGCCAGGCCACTTGGGAGGGGCCCCTTGGGGGTGACCTAGGGATAGGGTTAGCCCCCAGGAAGCCAGCAGGCCCGATCCGCCAGCTCTGCAGCGAGCGGAGGGGTGAGCCGAGGTTAGGGCGCTGGCGAGCAGGAGCGTGGAAGCCAGAGTTTTTGTGCGGGGAGCCTTCGAAGGTCGCAGGGGGATCAGAGGGCCCTGCCCGTTCTCCCTTCCTGAATTACTGCCCACGCCCCTAGCGCCCTGGGTGATTGCGGGGTGGCAGAGTGAGTCCAGCACTGGGGCTCGGGGGTCCCAAACCCCTGGCATTGCGGTGCCAGGCTCCTTGGGAGGGGCTTCTCGGGGGCCGACCTAGGGTAAGTGTTAGCCTCCAGGATTCCAGCAGGCCCCTTCCGCCAGCTCTGCGGCAGGCAGAGGGGCAGGCCGAGGTGAGGGCACTAGCGAGAGGGAGTGTAGGCCCAAGCGTTTTGGTGCGGGGGGCTTCAAAGGTCGCCGGGGGCTTGGAGGGCCCTGCCTGTTCTCTCGCCCTGAAAGACTGGCGGCGCCCCTAGCAGCCCGGGTTGCTGGGGGGTGGCAGGGTGACTCCGGCGCTGGGCTCGGGTGTCCACAATCCCCAGCGTTGTGGCGCCAGGCCCCTTGGGAGGGGCCCCTCGGGGGCCAAGCTAGGGTTAGGGTTCGTCCCCAGGAGGCCGGCAAGCCCAGCGCTAAGTGGCTCTGGCAATGTAACAAAAATGCCATACACTTATCTGTAAGAAATAACAGTGTACAGGAACCCTCTTAGCCCTAACATCATCCTTTGTGAATATGGAAGCCAGCCCCAAAGTGGTCGTGGAAGTCTGACGAAAAGGCTAAGCACTTTTCTCTGAGTCACCACACTATACAGGGAAAGACCAATGTACATCATCTTTCACGAGTAGGAAGCATTAATGAAAAGGTTCTGGAATTTCGAGGACTCTGACCCATCCTTATTGGTAATAAACCACCGTGTACAGGAAAACACCTTCAACTCTCATCAGCCTCCTCAATCCTGATTCCGATTCAACTTTTGGTGTGTAGGACTAGGGAAATGTCCACATCTTATTGCTAAGAAAAACGATGTCAGGGTAATGCCCTTCAAGTCACCTCAGCCTTCCTGAAGACGGAAGCAGGAATCAAGCTGGTTATGTTACCATGAGGTAAGGAAGATGTGCATAGAAGTGAGAAACAACAGTGGGCAGGACCTCTCTTCCAAGGAACAGTATCTTTGCTTAATATTGAATCCCTATGGTAAGTGGTTGTGGGCATTTGTGAGGTGAAAATCTTGAGTGTTTTGTAAAACCTCTTGGCCATTCACAGATGAGACTAAGGTAGTTGGGGACTCCTAGGCAGTGATTTGTCCACTGTCAAAAATATGAAAAGATAAAAGAGACAGATGAGGTCTCCTCAGGCATTGTCCTTTATCCTCATCCTCCGTGAGGATGGCCATCTCTGGACAGCTCAGTGGCAGGGTCTCATTCACAATGGGGGCATCTGTTCCTCACAGACATCAGGCAGGGAAATGGATTTGGTTCTCTGTGCCAGCCCAGCCACAGCTGAGTGTCACAGCACCCTCTCGTGGGCTCATAAGAGTTTCACTGTCACCAGGCAGGTCATTGTATTTGATAAACCACTGTGAGAGTTTGCAATTGCCTTCATCTACAACCTCCTAGAGGCAAATGCAGGTGTCTGGTACCATGTGAAGTCATGTGAAGGCATTGTGAGAAAGTGTCCTTTTGCTTAAGAAAAACATGGCTGGGGCTCCTGGCTGGCTCAGCCAGTTAAGCATGTGCCTTTGGTTCAGGTTATGATCCCAGGGTTCTGGGATCGAGCCCGGGCTCCCTGCTCAACTGGAAAGGAGGTAGGGAAATAGCTTAGAACCCACAGAGAATGTGAATAAAGGGGAGTTAAATGGAACTTGGTCTGTGTTTGGCTTTAGGGATTGGAAGTTAGTTTTTTCTCAATTGTGATTGTTCTTGAAACAGAAAAGCTGTATTGTTTTTTTTTTAACCTTTTTTTCTAATAACAATTTTTTATTATGATATGGTAGTCACTATACAGTATTTCCTTAGATTTTGATGTAGTGTTCCGTGATTCATTATTTGCATATAACACCCAGTGCTCCATGCAATATGTACCTTCCTTAATACCCATCACTGGCCCATCCCAATCCCCCACCCCTCTCCCCTCTGAAGCCCTCAGTTTGTTTCCCAGGGTCCATAGTCTCTCGTGGTTCATTCCCCCTTCTGTTTAGGGTCCATTGTCTAAAGGGACAGACAGTGGAAGTTCACCGAATATAAGATCGAAATTTCATTGTTCATTATAGATGCTGCCAAGTAGTTCCCAGACATTTCATTCTACTGTAGTAATTCATTATACCTGTGCAGGTGCATGTGGAAGATAACTGATGCATGTTTAGTGGTAATAAAACACGCCCCTCAGTAGTAAAATAGTAGAGGATGCACATGTGTAAAATTATTCGACTGCAGCTTCCATGCTTTCCCTTTGGTTCCTTATTATCTATGAAATTGGACAATTTTTGTTCTCTAGGCTTAAAACTCATTGTCAGTATTCAGAGTTTTTCAATGCTGATCTTCTCCTGTATAAGTTACCAAAAACCTAAAATATGTATGAACTTTAAAAAACGCTATATTGAAAATGACAGCAGGGAAGTTCCATTTTGTAAATATTGTGTCAATAGATCTCTATTTTGACATCAGTGTTCATTAGAAATGATGACATTTCATGTGAGTATAAATATCAATGTGAAAAAGAAAAGGTAGGAAGAACCTTGAATGTTTAAGTAATTGGTGAAATGACAGGTGTGTGTGTGTGTGTGTGTGTGTGTGTGTGTAATTGATTATCAGTGAATGGTTCACCTTCTTGTAGGGCCTCCGAGAGAGCCCAGGTGAACCTTTCAATGAGTTGGTATCTGTTTTCAGAACATGGGAATCTCTTAGTCCAATAGTCAATCAGGCAAGCTTTGAGGTCCTGAAGAGTTTCAGTCCTCAGAGATGGTGTTGCAGACCCTTGTGAGCAAACCCTAGGTATGCTCAGAGCCCTCATTAGCTGGTACCAACGTGTGACGATTTCAGACAACATTTCCCAAAGAAGTACCTCTTGAGTCTCTGTCCTTGTCAGTTCCCTACACTTCCTTACACTAGTTATGTGTTCAGTGTGTTTCAGGATAATCCCCACATGTGATTTTTGCTATTTCCTACTAGTCCTATCTGTTTCTCATCTTCTTCTTTTATGGTAGGGGTTGGGAAGCAACCTGTGTGGTGTAGGAAGGTGTGTGGTAGTTGTCTGCCTTCAGAGGACCGAATGCTGCCTAGAAATTGTACTGTAGTTTGAGGTCAATTGTCCATCCTCTGAGTGTCAGGAATTCCATCACTTTACTTTGATGCTAGTCTGTTCTTCAAGCTTTCCTCAGAAATAAGGACGTCATCCATCTAGGGAATACTGGTTTGTGTGTATGTTTTCATTTTAGGAAAGGCCTTGCTGCTCCTGAAAATAATACTGTAGAGCACCCTTTCCTGTTCTTATTGGCCATCAGTCAATCTTTTGTGAATTATTTGTTTATAAATAGTCTTTTTATGGTTGATGAGCAGGAATTCTTTATTGACAAGTCTTTGTCAGTGTGTGTATTGCGAATCTGTACTTCCCAGCCTGCGGTTCACTTTTTCATTTTCATATGGTCATAAGATAAGGAGAAATGTCACATTTTTATGAAGTCCCACTGAATTCTTTTAAATGGTTAGTGCACCCTATGTCCTACCCCAAGATTGACAGGTTCTATGGTTTCTTTCAGAAACTGTCCAATGGGAAGCTACAATCCATCTCAAATTTATAAATTGCATTTTTAATTCTAATAGGGTATTTATAGACTGTTTTGGATTTTCTATGTACACAATCGTATTATCTGTGAATAGTCACAATTATCCCCTCAATTCTTATACTTTTTGTTTCTCTTGCCTTCTAACACTGGTAGACTCTCCGATGCCACGTTGAATAGAGCAGCATTGTTGAAGATTTTAATATACCTTTCTCAATATCTGACAGAAAAGGAGACAAAACATTGGTAACAAATGTGACCTAATTGACATATAGGGAACATTCCATAATAAGTGCAGAATACATTATTTTCAAGTGGTCATAGACTCTTTACCCAAATAGATGATAGGTGGGGCCACGAATGAAGTCTACAAATGTTAAACCCTGAAATTAACTAGATTCTATTCTTAGACCACAGGCGAATTGAGCCACAGTCATAGCGAAAAGAAAACCAGGAAGTCCTTCAATGTTTAAAAATTAAATGGAACTTTGCTACATATCCTAAAGGTGAGAGAGGGAATCTCAATGGAAATTCTGAACCTTTTCTACGTGAGGGCTCACACACAATGGCACTTTCTTTGTGAAGAGCATAATAATAACCTAGCCAGGAGTTGAGCCTTAAGTCAGAGTTCTGCCTGCCCCAGCCACACCTGGCAGCCTTGGCCTGTGGTCCACCTCAGCTGTGCTTTCTGGTGGCCCTGAGCTAAGGGGGTCAACATGGCCATATGGAAATGGGAAGCTCCCCACTCATAGTGATGGTGGTTCCCCCTCCCCAGCTAACCTATCTGGTGGCTCTGAGCTAAGGGGGTCAACATGGCCGTATGGAAATTAGAAGCTCCCCACTCTTATTGATGACGTTGCTATCGTATCGTCCTCACCAGTCCAACAACATGATTTCTGAGTGAACTATGACACAGCGTGACTTCTTGGCCTTCCTTCAGGTTTGAAAATCATCTGGTGAGTCATCTATTAGAAATATGGATTCAACATGTGTTCTTTCTTCTGGAAAAGAAATAGAACCAATAGCAATTTTGGCTTCCTGAGCACCTGTACTTGAGAGACATCATACTGGCTCTTTGTAGCATTCTGCCTCTTAAACTTCTCAACTAGGGTGTAGATATTTTTAGGCACATTTTCAGGTGGTTAGACAGGGACTCGGATGATATGAGTCACAGAGGATTTTAGTGTCAGAAACCTAAGTGGGATCCCCAAATTGACTCCAAATCCCTTGTTGTTCCATACAGGGTACTATTTCCCTCTTATCTCTGGTCTTCTCGATCTGGAAACCTATCAAGTATCAGGATTTTCATGTCATGTGGACAACTGGAACGAATTCAGCAGGCCTTTCACCTCTGCCCATGGTGATTATTAAGATCATTATCTCAGTGGAGGACCTCTGGGTAAGATACTCAAAGATCCTTAGGAACAGAGACAGTATAATATTTTTCTGGTATTAAAGTTACTGAAACCAACTATCTTTTTTAGTCCATTCAGGCTCTGGTATGTTCAGAGGGTGCTGTAAAACAGGTCTGAAATAGTATTTAAAAACACTCAGCTCAGCCTCTTCTACAAAGTGAGCCTATGCTTATAAACATATCTAAAATATTCCCTTACCTACGATGACTTCCCAGCCATCGTAGTGTTTATATGGTATGACTGTGACTTACATTAGTCAACATTTGCAGAGAAAGAACTTAGTGCATCCAGTGGGCACTTCATGTTGAAATTAGTTTGTGACAACAAGCTACTGTGTTTTATTCTGCAGTACAAATGAATAGTGCCAGACATCTCTAAGGTGTCTAGCAGTTCCACAATTCTGATTTTAAGTGGTCTGTGTGCTTCAGAGATTTGGGCAGGAGAAGGGCAGGAGCCCAGAGACTGTGAACACTTCTGTTACCTGTGCTGACCATGGAGCAGGTAGCCTTCTGTGGGCATCATTTTGATTTCTTGGTACTCTTGTGAAAGGTGCTTTGTCTCAAATTCCTCCATTTTAGAAGTAGTTATAATGATGAAAGTAATTTTTATCTTATATCATCTGTGGGCGCTGATCCTGGGCTCCCAGGGAAGTTATCCCTTTACATTTTACCCGGCTCAAAATGACTAGGCAAAACCTCAAAGCATGGGCCTTGTTTCTGCCCCAAGCATGTTGTACATCTGCTTTGAGAAGAAAACAATAACCAAAAATGCCAACATAAAGATAAGAAAAAATAAAGAACCTCTTTGGCTCCCATAAGATTAAAGTCATACTGACATGTACATACTGAAAACATAAGAAAGAGTCTGCCACTTTCTGGAATCTAAGAAGATCCTCATTGTGGTGTGTAACTCTGTATGTAAAACAAAACAGAAAAAAATACATAAGCGTGCCCCAAAAGTTCCTTCCCCGGAGCACTCCCTTCTTGGTGAAGATTGTGTCTCCCAGGCAGCTGTCCTGACTTGGGTTTGAATAAAGGTCTCTTCCTTTCTCTCTAAAATGTTTTTAAAAGTTCATTCACGCAGTGTCGACAATAACAGTGTTTTCTATTTAAGTGAGAAATAAATGTTCCACTCTAGTTGCATTGGGAATAGACGAATTGAGGGTTTCTTTAGAAGAGTAAGTCTGCTTTCCAGAAAAGGCAAGGACATTGGTCTATTGAGAATGAAGATAATTACTGCTAAACAACAAGTATGTGTTGCCCCTTCGCCCAGAAACCGAAGCAGATGTGCAGGCTTTAGGTTAGAGGTGGCTTCTTCTCCCCAGCTGACAGCACTTCTCTGCTCTGGCTCCAAGAAACCCGAGGTTTTGAACGTCACCATCTGAGTCAGCGAGGAAGCTTGTCACAGGACGCCAGTGTTCAGAGAAAGCACAGGTATGTTTGGCAAAATGTCCTATCTATGTCAGGGCTGGAGGTAAAACCTCTCATTACCCAAAACCTCCTGGGCTTTTCTCTTTTCTCTAGTTGAGCCACAAAGTAAAATTGAAGTAGCTGTCAGCATTCTGGGTTTGGTGCAAGAATTACTTAGTTTCCCTGCAGGTAGAACTTTGCAGGGGATCACAATTTGTCTGTCCATTTATTGCTTACAAATGTATTTTGACCATCTGTTTCCTAGGAACCCTCTTTTATTAGAAAGGGAAGGTGAGATTCACTCTGTGCCTGTTTGTAACATCTAATTTGTTCCTTCATCTAACAGTGTTTATTCAATTGGGCCTAAGATATGGTTGAGTGGCCAGCATCTAGAGTTAGGTGGCTTTATTCATCTGATACAGACTTGGGTGATGTCATTTGACAAAGGTGATGTTTCATCATTGATTAGTTTATTCATCAGAAGAGTTAAAATTAGGGTGGAGGGAAAATTGAAAATTATCCAAAGCGGCCTGTTCCTGTTTAAAAGTTGAGCTTGACTTTCTAGTTTTACTAAATGTATTATCTCGATATTTTGAGGTGCCATATTCTCTCTGTAGTTTCTTTGGTGGTGGAGTCAGAAGGAGAGTCCGGGAATTCTTTTGGATAGTGGCATGCGGTGGCTTCAAGGGGCTTGGCGTCAGGAGCCTTGGGGTGAAGTCTGCAACTGCTTGCCTAACCCTGGGTGCATCTCCCAGAGGTTTTGTTTCCTCTTATGAAATTGCCCGCAGATAATGTTCTGCTTGAAGGGGAACTCTCCCATCCTGGTGGTGGGAATGCAAAGTGGTGCAACCAGTCTGGGAACCAGTGTGGGGGTTCCTCAAAAAGTTAAACATTGAACAACCCCATGATCCAGCAATTGCTGTCCTAGGTATTTACCCAAAGGATACAAAAATGCGGATTCGAAGGGGGAACATGCACCATGATGTTTATAGCAGCATTGTCCACAGTAGACAAACTATGGAGAGAATCCCAAAGTCCATGCACTGATGAATGGATAAAGCAGATGTGGGATACCTATATATAATGGAATATGACCCAGCTTCAAAAAGAATGAAATCTTACCATTTGCAAGGATGTGGATGGACCTAGAGTGTATTAAGTTAAGCAAAATCAGTGAGGAAAGACAAATATCCTATGCTCTCACGCTTGTGGAATTTCAGAAAGAAAACAGAGGAACAGAGTTGAGGGGTGGTGAGAGTGGCAAACAAGGAAATAGACTCAACCTTGGAGAACAAACTGAGTGTTGCTGCAGGACAGGGGCGTGGGGGGAAGAGTTAAATCGGTGAGGGGTATTAAGGAGGGCACTTGTGATGAGCACCGGGTACTCCTTGCAGGTGAGGAATCACTAAATCCTACCCCTGAAGCGAATATTCCATCGCATGTGAACTAACTGGAATTTAATAAAAGAAGAAAGGAAAAAGTGTTCTGCTTCATGAAGAGTGAGGTAAAATTGTAGTGATTTGAGCTGTAGTCTTCTATAGATGATATTTGTAAAACACCCTGTTGTAGGATACACTAGTTGCTTATCACATAAGGAGTCCTCAGAAAGCTGCAATGAAAGATTCAGGTCTCAGAGCATGTTCATGTTCCACTGATATGTTACAGTTTGCACAGGTAGGAAAGAAGGTGGAGAGAAAGGCAACAGAAGGGGAAAGTAGGTGTGAACCTTTCATTAGTTAGCGTTATAGCTTTCTCATGAAAGCCTTGCGCCAGTGTGATTTTGGAAGCAGAGAGGTAATCCGGGAGCTTTGCAGGAGATGGGGGAGTTGCAGGTCTGGGTAAAGCTGACAGGGGTCCCAGAGGAGAGCTGAATGCATTCTGCAGCAGGGTGTGTTCAGGGTGGGCTCCAGGGGTGGCTGTGGGTCTCCTGGGTGAGACTTGTGACAGGTGAGGGCTGTGTGCAAGTTCCTGGCTGAGGACAAGGGAGGCACAGGCAGAGAGCTGGCAGAGAACCTTCTTCTGGGCCACCAGCCTCACCCAACACACACAGCCTCATCTTCTGTCCCTGTCACTCCAATTCAGACTTCTCCGAAGGTGAGTGAGAACACATCAAGAGCATTCTGAACAAAAGGGAAAGCATGTGCAATGGCTCTGGGGCAGGAGAATTCCAGGTATGTCCAGGAGCAGCAAGAAGGCCCTGTGGCCACAGGAGACAGCTTAGGACATGAGCTCAGAGAGGTGACAGAGGGTGACAGAAAGCCATTCCAGGGCTATAACCCCATGAGACCCTGTTTCACTGGGCCATCGTGGCTACAGTGTTGAGAACAGATGACAGAGGGTTGAAGATGGCAAGGCAGGTCAATGACGAAGCTTTTCCAGTTACTCAGCCACTGTGGACCAGACAAGTGGCCTTGGATGGAGTGGTTAGACCTATTCTGGGTCTATTTTGAAGATGGAGCTCACAGGATTTGCTGATGGGTTAGCTATTAGAAGCAGGAGAATGGAGGAATTGGGGTAACTCCCAGCTGTTGTGGGTTGTCCTGATTGAGGGGAAGGAGAGGGTTTCTGGGGGTAGGAGGTAGTCCGTGTTCTGCATGCTGAGGAAGGTGCCTTTCCCAGTGGATCTGCTGAGGTTTGTGTCTGGAAGAACCTTTCACATCTCCTCCCTCAGCATTGCTTAAGTACAATTATCCCCCACTTTTTGAACGTTCACAGTAAGACACTGGGCATTCTTGAAAGAACTACATTTATTACCCAGCTTCAGTAAGAGGAAGATACCTGAAGAGGATTTTCCTCTTATGAAAAAAGGTGAACAGTGAGAATCGCGTTCAGCATCTGTTTTGGGGAAAAGCACAACAGAGGTGGCATGCACCCTAACCAGCTCCTTCTGCTGGGAACCGCTCTCCGCATCCAGCCACCAGCACTTTGAATGGTGTCTGTGAGCCTCTGCTGTGCTTTATCTTCATTTATGCTGGGCCTCCGTTAGAAACTTGTGTCCTGAGGCCTAAGAAAAATCAAAGAGAAGGAATTTTGGAGTCTGAGCACACTAAATGTTCCGTGTAAATTAATGGCCATTCCTTCTTGACACCATTTCTGCTGTGCAAGGTTTCTCAGAAGTCCTGTACTTTTGAAGAGCAGGGAAACCTATACCCCATGCTGTGGGGTTAGTTTTAGTCTCCATGCTGGACAGAACATTTCATGACTGTCGGATTTTCTCACTCAAACATTGAGACTTGGACCACCTTCACCCGTTTCTACCACCCCATCCCCGAATCTGGCACCTACCAATCTGCTCTCAGTATCTATGCGTTCAGTATTTGTTTATTCCACGTGGAATGTACATGAGAGCATCTGGTATTGGTCTTCCTGTGTCTGAGTTACTTGGCATAAGGCCCCCAAGGTCTGTGTTTCCATGTCTGGTTCTTGTGAATAATGTTGCAGTGAATGTGGGAGTGCATCTGTCTTTTTGAGGCAGTATTTTTGTGTTCTCTGAATCAATACTCATTAGAGCCATTACTGGGTCATGGGGTAGTTGTATTTATTTTTTCAGGAACCTCCATACCGTTTGTCACAGTGGCTGCACCAATTTCCATTCCCACCAACAGTGCACAGTGTCTCCTCGTCTGCACACCCATAACCCCACTTTTTGTCTGTCTCTGGGACAATTGCTGTTCCAACAGTTGTGAGGGGATAGCCGATTGTGGGTTTGACTGATGTTTCCCTGACGATGATTAGTGATGTCGAACAACTTTTTCTGTCTGTTGGCACCTGTGTGCCATCTTTGGAAAGTATGTATTCACATATACCCCCCATTTTTATACCTTTTTTTGTTTGTTTGTTTTGATTTGTATGAGTGTTGTGTGTATTTTGGATATTAGCCTCTTCTCACACATATGATTCACAGATATTTTTTTCATATTGGGTCAGTGGCCTTTTAAGTTTTTGCTGGTTTCTTTTGCCCTGTGGAAGATTTCAGTTTGATGTTGTTCCACTGGTTTATTTTTGCTTTTGTTGTCTTTGCATTTGGTGTCCGATCTGAAGACTCTTTGCCAAAACCAATGTCGAGAGACTTAGTACCTGTGTCTTCTTGGAGGTTTATGGATTCAGATCTTATGTTCAAATCATTCATCCATTAAAAATTTTGTGTGTGGTGTAAGAAAGTGACCCAGCTATATTCTTCTGCATTTAGTGTCCAGTTTGCCTGTTACCGCTCACTGAAGACACAGTCCTTCCCTCATGGCATATCTTCTGCTGCTGTGTCGTAAGTTAGGATCATCTACGTGTGGTAAGTTTCTGAGCTTTCTGTTCTGTTCCACTGACCTGGTGTCTGTGTTTCTGCCAGTACCATCCTGTTTTGATGACAACAGCTTTGTAATCTAGCTTGAAATCCAGGAGTGTGTTGACTGCACCTTTCTTTCTCCAGGTTCCTTTGGGTATTTGGGGTCTTTAGTGACTCCATCCAAGTTTGAGGACTGTTTTCTACTTGCTGGAATAATGCCACTGGAATGCAGATAGGGATTTCATCACATCTGTCGATTGCTTTGGGTACGATGGACATGTTCACATAATTAACTCTTCCAGTCAAGGAGCATGGCGTATGCTTCCATTTGTTTGTGTTGCCTTCCAAATCTTTGACCCATACATTCCGCCCCCCTCGACAGATATGTTTTTCATTTCTTTTCTGCCATGTGTTGAGTGTACTATGTCTTTCTCATTTCTGGTTACTTTTATTCCTAGATTTTTTTGATGCAATTGTAAATGGCATTGCTTTTTAAATTTCTCTTTACGATATGTGTCATCAATATACAGAAATGCAAGAAGTTGGGTCATCTGGGTGGCCCCATAGGTGAAGCATCTGCCTTCAGCTCAGGTCATGATCCCAGAGTTCTGGGATTGAGCCCCGTGCTGGGCCCCCGCTTAGCAAGGGTCTGCTTCTCCCTCTTTCTGACACTCCCCCTGCTCGTGGTTTTTCTCTTCCTGTCAAATAAATAAATAAAATCTGAAAAAAAATAAAGACAACAGGTCTCTGTATATTGACATTATATCCTGCAGCTTTCTTGAATTTTTTTATTCTAACAGTTTTTTTTTTTTTTTTTTGTGGAATCTTTCGGGATTTCATGTCATTTGCAAATAGTGACAGTTTTCCTTTATGGATTTCATATCTTTCTCTTTTTTTAAAATGATGTTAGTCACCCTACAGTACTTCATTTGTTTTTGATGTAGTGTTCCATGATTCATTGTTTGCATATAACACCTAGTGCTCATTATGACACGTGCCCTCCTTAATACCCATCACCAGGATAACCCATTCCCCTACCCCTCCCTTTCTGCAACCTTCAGTTTGTTTCCCAGTGTCAATAGTCTCTCATGGTTCATCTCCCCCTCTCATTCCCCCTCTTCACTTTTCCCTTCCTTCTCCTAATGTCCTCCATGCTATTCCTTCCATTCCACATAGGAGTGAAACCATATGATAATTGTCTTTCTCTGCTTGACTTAATTTCACTTAGCATAATCCCCTCCTGGTCCATCCACGTTGGTGCAAATGGTGGGTATTCATCCTTTCTGATGAATGAGTAATATTCCATTGTACAGATGACCACATCATCTTTGTCCATTCATCTGCTGAAGGACATCATGGCTCCTTCCACAGTTTGGCTGTTATGGACATTGCTGCTATGAACATTGGGATACTGGTGCCCCTTCTTTTCATTACTCTGTGTCTATGGGGTAAATACCCAGTAGTACAATTGGTGGGTCGTAGGATATCTCTGTGTTTAACGTCTTGAGGAGCCTCCATATTGTTTTCAAAAGTGGCTGTACCAGCTTGAATTCTCACGAGTAGTGTAAGAGGGCTCCCCTTTCTCCACATCCTCTCTGACTTTTTTTATTTCCTGTCTTGTTAATTTTTTTCAAGATTTTATTTATTTATTCCACAGAGATAGAGACAGCCAGCGAGAGAGGGAACACAGGCAGGGGGAGTGGGAGAGGAAGAAGCAGGCTCATAACGGAGGAGCCTGATGTGGGGCTCGATCCCATAATGCCAGGATCACGCCCCTAGCCGAAGGCAGACACTTAACTGCTGTGCCACCCAGGTGCCCCCTGCCTTGTTAATTTTAACCATTCTATCTGGTGTAAGGTGGTATCTCATTGTCGTTTTGATTTGTATTTGCCTGATGGCAAGTGATGTGGAGCATTTTTTCATGTGTCTGTTGGCCATTTGTGTTTCCCCTCTGGAGAAGTATCCCTTTGTGTCTTCTGCCCATTTTTTGGGTGTCGAGTTAGAGGAGTTCTTTATAGATCTTGAATACCAGCCCTTTATCTGTAATATCATTTGCAGATATCTTCTTCGATTCCATAGATTGCCTTTTTGTTTTGTTGATCGTTTGCTTTGCCGAGCAGAAGCTTTTTATCCTGATGAAGTGCCAATAGTTCATTTTTGCTTTTATTTCCTTTGCCTTTAGAGACGTGGCTTGCAAGAAGTTGTTGTGTCCAAGGTTGAAGAGTTCTTTTGATTTTGATATGAGACAGGAATCCATTATCTTCCTTTCCTGATTGTATTGGAGTCCTCTGTCTTTCTTGGTGAGTCTAGCTAAGTTTGTCAGTTTTGTTTATCTTTCCAAAAAAGGCCAATCTCATTTTCATTGTTTTTTTTTTTTTGTCTTTTTAGTCTCCTTTGGATTTATTTATGCATTCCTTTTTGTTATTTCCTTATTTCTACTAATTTGGGGCTTTGTTTGTTGTTTTTTTTTTCTACTTCTTTACCACATAAATCAGGTTGTTTATTGGAGAGCATTCTCATGGATTGATGAAGACTTGAATTTCTACGAATGTCCCCCATAAAGCTACTTTTGCTGCATCCCATAAGTTTTTGTAGGTTGTCTTTTGCATCAGTGTCAAGGTACTTCTAAAAATTTTTTGTTTTCTTCTTTGACTGTTGGTTGTTCAGTAGCATGTTGTTAAGTCTCCACATATTTTTTTAAGATTATTTGAGTATCTGACAGAGAGTGAGACTGCGAGAGAGGGAACGCAAGCAGGGGGGTGGGAGAGGGAGAAGCGGGCTTCCAACTGAGCAAGGAGCCTGATTCGGGGCTAGATCCCAGGATCCTGGGATCACGACCTGAGCTGAAAGCAGATCCTTAACGACTGAGCCACCCAGGCCCCCCAATCTCCACCTATTTTTGACTGTCCCATTTTTTTCTTGAGACTGATTTCTAGTTTCATATCATTGTGGTTGGACAAGATTTGAAGCAGAAGGTGAAGAGAGCATTCAGATGAAAGGTTTGTTTCCTGGAGGGTTTTTTGAGGCATACCATGAGTTCAGTGGGGATGGAGGAAGGTTTTGTGAGACGGGAGTTGGGGTTAACCCTTGTTAGAATTACTGACTACTACCATGCAGGCTGTGTGCTACTGTTCACACCATAGTCCTGATGGACTTGTACTTCATTAGAAATATTTTCTAGGAGGTGTAGGCATAGCCTTCTCTAAAAGAAAGGTGCCATGTGGGTTTATGGCATGACCCCAGGTCAGCAACCAGGATGTATGGTATTGTGGGGGATCAGAACCAGGCTTTCTGTGGGAAGTGACAGAAATGGGGTATGGTGAGCTCCATGACCATAGGTGAGGTCCCAAGTGACCCACTGGGTGTTGGGTTCTGTGGATCTGTCTCATCAGGTGCTGTGGAATTCAGGGACACCCTCCTGTCTGTGGATTTGTGTGGAAACAGGTAGACATCAGTGTCTGGCCTGGCATGAGGGTCGCACTGGACCGCCACCAGAGGTGCAGCGTGCGGGGGAGCCACTGCTTGGTTTCCATGAAAGCTGACCAGGGTCTGTGACCGTGATTCCTAGCAGCTGCAAGGGGAGAGGAGGCCGGGGTAGTGCACACTTCCTAGACTTGTGGTCAGGACTAGTCTGGAGCCCACTGAAGTCAGCCACACCTGACACAGAAGGCACCCAGTTAGTGTAGCTGTGGGCACTGCTCCCATGTTACTTTCAGGCTGGCTCCGTGCTGCCACCTCCTGCTTTTCATCATCATCTTCAAGGTCATATGCCTCTGTTCTTGCCCCATGGCCTCTGGAGTATTGTCCGTCCTCCATCTGGCCCTCGTCCCTGGTGCCCTGTGCAGTCCGATGACAGGGTAGCCTTCTCGAGACAAACATCTGGCCCTGATGGAACACTTCCATGGATCTCGTGTGATGCGAGGTTGATACCCTGCCCTGGAAGGGGGCTACAGGTCCCCAATCAGGAGAGCCATGTCTCCCTTTTCAGCATGGCCTCCCCTCCCCTCAGTCTTCTTCAGGGAAACTCTCCCCTCTTCCTGAGCTGACAGCTCTGAACTTAAAAATGAATGTTATTTTACATATCTCTATGCCTTAGTTCATCCATGGCATGTCTTTCAACCCCGTTAGTGGTTTTTTTTTTAGCAGTTCTGAAGGGCAGTCTGCTCAAGGAGGGGATGACCTGGGTGGGGCAGCTTTCCCTCTCATCTCCCTCAGCATGTCTCTGAGCCCTGGGGCCAGCTGTCCCACTGAGGATTGAGGGACCCAAGACAGCCCATCCTGAGCCCAAGCTGTGTCAGCTGTGTAGACTGATGCGTGTCGGAGCGGTGGGCAGCTGGCATGGGCCAGGGGCAGGCAGTGTCTCCTTCTCATTCCTTCCCACCCTTCCTCCCAGAGGTAGCTCAGAGCAGCCTTCAACCCCTGCACCTCCAGATCCCTTGACCTGTGCTTCCTGTGTTCAGCTGGTGACCTTGGAGTTTCGCATGGATTCTACCTCCCGTACCCTTTCCCGTAGCAGTTCCTGGATCAGGGAAGGGGTCTGACCCTTGTCTGATTTTGGTCTTCTTCCTGTCCCGCAGCAAGCCCACCCACCTTTGCATCTTCCATGTATGTGCTTGGAAGCAAGCCCATCCACAAGAAACCTATTAGCCAAAGGGATCCAGGCAATGAACATTGAAGTAGAGATCCAGGATCCATAATAAACCTGCTCTGAAACCTGTCCCAAAGTCTGTGACTCTCTCACACTGAAACAGAAACAATAATAGCTTTCTGGACTGTGAAGTGACATGTGTCTCTACTTCCAATCTTGAATGCATAGGTGCTGAGCCTGGACTGAAAAGGACCATGGCTCCCGCGGGCTGGGATCCACGATAAGAACTCAGTGAAATCTGAATTTGAGGCATGGAGTGAATAATTATTGTAGAGTGAATCCTCCCAAGTAGGGTTTATGCACATTGCACAGGAAAAGATTTTTCAAAGAGGTACCTGAAAGAAAAATCTTTTAAAAAATTTATTTTAATTCCAGTAGAGCTAACATACAGTGTTACATTTGTTTCAGGTGTACAATAGAATGATTCAGTAATTATATATTACTCAGTGGTCATCAAGAAAAGCGTCCTCTTAATCCCCTTCATCTATTTCACTCATCCCTCTATCCACCTCCTCTCTGGTAACCATCCGTTTGTTCTCTATTGTTGAGAGTTTGTATTTTGGTGTATCTCCTTTTTCTCTTTTAGTTATTTATTTTTCTTTGTTTCTTAAGTTCCCCATTAGAGTGACATCGTATGGGATTTTTCTTTCTCTGCCTGATTTTAGTTAGGATAATACTCTCTAGCTCCATCCATGTGTCTGCAAATGGCAAGGTTTCATTCTTTTTCAAGCTGAGTAATACTCCATTGTGTGTGTGTATGTGTGTGTGTGTGTGTGTGTGTGTGTGTCCGTGTGTGTGTGTGTGTGTGAATACACACATCTATCATCTCATTTGTCAATTTTTCTACAGACACTTGGGTTGCTTCCATATTGTGATATTGTAAATAATGGTGCAAGAAACATAGGGGTGCACGTATCCTTTTACGTTACTGTTTTCCTATTCTTTGTGTAAATAGGAGTAGTGTGATTGTTGGATCATAGGGTAGTTCTATATTTAATTTTTTGAGGAACCTTCGTACTGTTTTCCACGGTGGCCACCACAGTTTGCATTCCCACCCACAGTTCGCGAGGATTCCCCTTTATCCACATCCTCCCAACACCTGCTCTTTGTTGTGCTTTTGATGTTAGCCATTCTGACAGGTTTGAGGTATTACCTCATTGTCCTTTGGATTTACATTTTCCTGATGATGGGTGATGGTGAACATCTTTTCACGGGACTGTTGGCCATTTGTATTTCTTCTTTGGAGAAATGTCTGTCCATGTCTTCTGCCTATTTTTTAACTGGATTATTTGTTTTTTTGGGGGTCGAGTAGGATCAGTTCTATATGTTTTGGACACTATCCCTTCATTGCATATGATCTTTGCAAATATCTTCTCCCTTTGAGTAGGTTGTCTTATTATTTTTACGTTTTCATTGTTCTTCTGCCGTGTGGAAACTTTTTATTTTACTGTATTCCCAATAGTTTATTTTTGCTTTCATTTCCTTTGTCAGGACACAGTCCAGAAAAACGTTGGTATGGTCCATGTCAAGAAGTTACTGTCTTCCCTCCTGTAGGATTTTTATGGATTCAGGTCTCATATTGAGGTCTTGAAACTGTTTTGTGTTTGTCTGTATTGTGTAAGAAAGCAGTTTAATTTCATTCTTTTGTGCGTAGCTGTCTAGTTTTCCCAACACCATTTGTTGTAGAGACTGTCCTTTTCCCTTTTGATATCGTTGCTTGCTTTGTGGAAGATTCATGGACCACATAATTGTGGGTTTCTGTCTGAACTTGTATCCTGTTCCTTTGGTCGCTGTGTCTATTTTTGTGCCATACTGTCTTGTTAGGATGACTGCAGCTTTGTAGTATAACCTGAAATCTGAAATTGTGAGTCCTCCAGCTTTGTTTTTCTTTTCCACATTGCACTGGCTGTTTGGAATCTTTAGTGGTTCCATACAAATGTTTAGGATTGTTTATTTGAGGTCTTTTGTTCTTTAATTTAAATTCAATTAGCCAGCTTACAGTACACCATTAGTTTCCGATGTAGTCTTCAATAAATTTTCAATCGTGTGTAACACCCAGTGCTCATTGTATCGTGTGACCTCTTTAATGCTACTCACCCAGTTACCCCCCCCCCAACTTCTCCTCCAACAATCATCAGTTTCTTGTGATAGTTAAGAGTCCATCATGGGTTTTCCCCCTCTCTGATAACTTCCCATTCTATTTTCCCTTCCTTCCCCTATGGTCTTCTTCCTTGTTTCTGATATTCCACATAGGAGTGAAAGCATATGATCATTGTCTTTCTTTCATTGACTTATTCCACTCAGCATAATACCCTCCATCTCCACCCAGGTCAGTGTGATGGTAAGTATTCATCCTTTCTGATGGCTGAGTAATATTCCATTATATATATGATCCACATCTTCTTTATCCATTCATCTATCCATGGTCATCTGCACTCCTTCCACAGCTTGTCTATTATGGATATTGCTGCTATGAACACTGTGATGCATGTGTCCCGTCTTCAGTACCTGTCGCTTTGGGGTAAATACCCAGTAGTGCAATTGCTGGGACATAGGGTAGTTTTATTTATAACTTCTTGAGGAAACTCCGTACCATTTTCAGGAGTGGCTGTACCGGACTGCATTCGTATAGGGGTGTAAGAGGTTTGCCGTTTCTCCACATCCTCTCCAACATGTATAGTTTCATGTCTTCTTATTTTTAGATATTTGGCCTCGTGTGATATGGCATGTATAGGGGTTTAGATTTGCATTTCCCTGAAGCCAAGTGATATGAAGCATTTATGCATGTATCTTTTGGTCACCAGTACGTCGTCATCAGTGAAGTGACTTCCCATTTTAATCCATCTCAAGAGCTAAAGCTGGGTAAGGCACTGAAGCTGGATAATGCCATCAGTTGGAATTGTGGAGAATTTCAAAAGATCTCCGTGGAGAGCAAGTTCAGTGTGAAGCTACTAATTGGATCCGGGGACATCTCTGAAAGTGGGGTTGCCTGGGATGGGCTGAGGGGGACCCTCTGATTTTCCTATGAATTCTTGCTGCAGCCCCAAATGGACAGTTTCCTGCTGTGGGGCAGGCTGAGTCTTCTAGTCCTGCAGAGGTGAGCCCAATGCCTGGTGCCTTGGAGGCAGGCAAACGGGGAGGGACCCTCAGCAGAAGACCCAGGGTTAGGTTAGGCCTCAAGAGACAGCAGGTCTGAACTGCCCAGTGCTCAGAGAGCTCCCAGGCCGAGTGAGATGAGGGCACAAGGGCGGGTGAGTGTGAGCCTTGGGGTTTCATCCGGAAGGGCCCCCAAAGGTCGGGGTTCACCAGAAGGGACTCTCAGGGGGTGCCCCAATTCTCTTGCCCTGACTGCTCTGTTGTGCACCAAAATGGTAGAGTTTACTGTGGGCTGCAGGCTGAGTCCTACGGTGGGGCTTGGGTGTCCCCAATCCCCTGGACTGTGGTGCCAGGACCCTGGGGAGGGGCCCCTCTGTGGCCAACCTAGGGTAAGGGTTAGGGTCCCGGAGCCCGGCAGGGACAATCTGCAGGCTGTGAGGTGAGCTTTGTGGAGGGCTGAGAGGAGGCCATGGGGGAGGGTGAGCATGGGCCTCAAGGTTGGGGCACGGGGGGCTGCCAAATGTGGGGACGGGCTCTGAGGGCCTCCCCAAGTTCTCGTGCCCTGTAGGCTCCATAGAGCCCCAAGGGGCAATGTTTCCTGTCAGGTGGCAAGCTGAGTCCTCTGGTGGGGTACAGGTATCCCAATTCCCCGGGGCTGCGGTGTAAGGCTCCTGGGGAGGCCCCCACACCTGCGGCTGACCTAGGGCTAGGGTTAGGCCCCAGGAGCCCCGCAGGCCCGATCTGCTGGCTGTATGGCTAGCTACACGGGCTGAGGTGAGGGTGTGGGGAGGGTGAGCGTGGGCCTCAGGGTTGGGGTGTGGGAGGCCGCCAAAGTTCGCTGGTGGCTCAGGAGTGCCCTCCTGGTTCTCCCGCCCTGAATGCTCTATGGCCTCCCAAGGCGCATGGTTTCCTGTGGGGTGGCAGACTGAGTCCTGCTGTGGGGCTCAGGTGTCCTGAATCCCCGTGGCTGCGGCTCCAGGCTCCTGGGGAGGGGCCCCTCCACAGATGAACTAGGGTTAGGGTTGGCGCCCAGGAACCCCGCAGGCCAGATCTGCCCACTATGTGGCGAGCTCTGCCATGGGCTGAGGTGAGGGTGCGGGCTGGGGTGAGCATGGACTTCAAGGTTGGGTTTAGGGATCACCAAATTCGCCGGGGGCTCTGGGGGCCCTCCTGGTTCTCCCGCCCTGAATGCTCTATAGCCTCCCAAGGGGCACGGTTTCCTGCGGGCTGGCAGGCTTTGTCCTGCAGTGGGGCTCAGGTGTCCCCAGTCCCTGGGGCTATGGCACCGGGCCCCAGGGGAGGGGCCCTACCCAGCTGACCTAGGGTCAGGTGTAGGCCCCAGGAACCCGGCAGGCCTGATCTGCCGGCTCTGCGATGAGCTCGGTGGCAAGCTGAAGGGAAGGCGTGGGGTGGGATGAGCGTGGGCCTCAGGGTTGGGGTGTATGGGGCCGCCGAGGATCGCTGGGGGCTCAGGGGGGCACTACCAGTTCTCCTGCATGGGATGCTCTGTGGCGCCCCAAGGGGCATGGTTTCCTGAGGGCTGGCAGGTTGAGTCCCGTGGTGGTGCTCAGGTGTACCCAATCCCCGGGGTTAGGGTATGGATTAGGGTATGGGTTCAGGTTAGGGTATGGGTTATGGTTAGGGTATGGGTAAGGGTAGAGGTTAGAGTTAGGGGAAGGAGAGGGTACGGGTTAGGGTTGGGTTTAGGGGTTACAGGTTAGAGGTTATGGGTTAGGGTACAGATTAGGGTTTAGGGTACGGGTTAGGGTTTAGGGTTTGGGGTTAGGGTTGGGGTTAGGGTTGGAGTACGGTTTAGGTTTAGGGTATGGGTTAGGGTTAAGGTACGAGTTAGGGTACGCATTAGGGTATAGTTTAGGGTACGTGTTAGGTTACGGTTTAGGGTAAGTGTTGTCGTACGGATTTGGGTACGGTTTAGGGTACGGGTTAGGGTTAGGGTACGGGTTAGGGTTAGGTTACAGTTTAGGTTTATGGTACAGGTTAGGTTACGGTTTAGGGTTAGGGTTAGGGTACGGGTTAGGGAACGGGTTACGGATAGGTATAGGGTACGGTTTAGGGTTAGGGTATGGGTTAGGGTACAGGTTAGGGTACAGGTTAGGGTTAGGTATGGGTTAGGGTATGGGTTAGGGTCCGGGTTTGGGATAGTGTACAGGTTAGGGTATGGGTTAGTGTACGGGTTAGGGTATGGGTTAAGGTTAAGGTAAGGGTACTGGTTAGGGTAGGGTACGGGTTACGGTTTAGGGTTTAGGGTTACAGTTAGGGTACGGGTTAGGGTTAGGTTATGGGTTGGGTTAGGGTACAGGTTATGGTACGATTTAGGGTATGGGTTAGGGTCAGGGTTTAGGGTTTAGGGTTAAGGTTAGGGTACAGGTTAGGGTACGGGTTAGGTTTAGATTTAGGGTTAGTTTACGGGTTAGGGGTAGGGTTAGCTGAAGGGGTAGCGTTAAGGGTAGGGTTAGGGTTTGGGGTTAGTGGTTAAGGTAAGGGTTTATTGTTTAGGGCTTCGGGATTAGGGTTAGGGTTTAGGGTTTAGTGTTAATGTTAGGGTTTAGGGTTTAAGGATTAGGGGTTATGGTTAGATTTTGGGTAGGGTTAGGGGTTAAGGTTTAGGGTTTAAGGTTAGGGGTTAGGGTTTAGAGTTAGGGTTAGACCTCAGTAGGCCAGCAGGACCAATGCGCCGGCTGTGCGGCGAGCAGAGGAGTGGGCCGAGGTGAGGGCGCTGGCTAGCGGGAGTATGGTATCCAGCGTTTTGGCGCAGGGGCCTTTGAACGTCACTAGAGGCTCAGAGGGCCCTGCCCGTTCTAACACCCTGAATAACCGGCGTGCCCCTAGCGGCTCCGTTGGCGGTGGGGCAGCAGAGTGAGTCCCAAGCTTCGGCTCGGGTAATCCCAATCCCCGGTGTTGCAGTGCCAGGCCCCTTGGGAAGGGCTCCTCGTGAGCCGACCTAGGGTTAGATTTAGACCCCATTAGGCCGGCAGGCATGATCCTCTGGCTAGGCGGCTAGAGGTGGGTGGGCCGAGGTAAAGGTGCTAGGGAGCGGGATGGTGGGCCCCTGCATTTTGGCGCAGGAGGCTTCAAATGTCGCCAGTTTCTCCAGGGCCCTGTCTGTTCTCCCACCCTGAATGACTGGCGGCGCCCCTAGCGGCCCAGATGGCAGCGATGTGGGAGGTTGAGTCTGGCTCTGGGGCTTGGGGTACCAGATCCCCGGCGTAGTGGCACCAGGACCCTTGGGAGGGGCCCCTGGGGCGACGACCTAGGGTTAAGGTTAGCCCCAAAAAGACCGTCAGGCCCAATCCGCACACTGTGCGGCGAGTGGAGGTGCGGGCCGAGGTGAGGGCGCTGGGGAGCAGGAAAGTGGGCCCAAGCGTTTTAGCGCAGGGGGTCTTCGAAGGTCGCAAGGGGTTCAGAGGGCCCTGCCCCTTCTCCCTCCTTGAATGATCGGCGGCGCCCTTACTGGGCCAGTTGGCGGCAGGGCGGCAGGTAGAGTCTGGCGCTGGGGCTCGGGTGTCCCCAATCCCCGGTGTTGCGGTGCAAGGCCCCTTGGGAGGGGCCCCTCCTGGGCCGACCAAATGTTAGAGTTAGCCCCCAGGATGCGGGCAGGCCTGATCTGCCGGGTGTGCGGCAAGCGGAAGGGCGGGCCGAGATGTGGGTGCTAGCGAGCAGGAGTGTGGGCCCAAGCGTATTCGCAAGTTGGACCTTCGAAGGTCTCCAGGGGCTCGAAGGGCCCTGCCTGTTCTCCCGCACTGAATGACCGGCAGCGCCCATAGCGGCTCGGGTGGCGTCGGGGTGACAGGGTGAGTCTGGCGCTGGAGCTCAGGGGTCCCCAATCCCTGGCATTGCTGCGCCAGGCCCCTTGGGAGGTTCCCCTCGGGGGCCAACCTAGGGTTAGTGTTAGCCCCCAGGAGGCCCGCAGGCCCGATCCGCTGGCTGTGCGGCCAGCAGAGGGGCTGGCTGAGGTGAGGGCGCTGGTGAGCGGAAGCATGGGCCCAAGCATTCTGGCGCCTGGGGCCTTAGAAGTTCACTGGGACTGGGAGGGCCCTGTCCATTCTCCCACCCTGAATGACCGGCAGTGCCCTAGCTGCCTAGGTGCTGGCGGGGCAGCAGGGTGAGCCCGGCACTGGGGCTGGGGGTCATCAATCCCCAGTGTTGCGTCGACAGTCCCCATGGGAGGGGCCCCTGGGGGGCCAACCTAGGGTTAGGGTTAGCTCCGAGGAGGCCGGCAGGCCCGATCTGCCAGCTGTGTGGCGAGCGGAGGGGCAGGCCGATGTGAGGGCGCTGAAGAGCAGGAGCGTGGGCCCAAGCGTTTTGGCGCGGGAAGCCTTCGAAGGTCGCCAGGGGATCGGAGGACCCTGCCCGTTTTCCCACCCTGAATGACCTGCGGCGCCCCTGGGGCCCGGGTGGCGGCAGGCTGACAGGGTGAGTCCATCGCTGGGGTTGGGGGGTTCCCAATCCCCGGTGTTGCAGCACCAGGCCCCTTTGCAGGGGCCCCTCGGAGGCTGACCTAGGGTTATGGTTAGCCCCCAGGAGGCCGCAGGCCCAATCCACCCGCTGTGCGGTGAGCAGAGGGGAGGGCCGAGGTGAGGGCGCTGGCGAGCGGTAGCGTAGGCCCATGAGTTTTGGCGCGGGGGGCCTTCGAAGGTTGCCGGGGCTCAAGAAGCCCTGCCCGTTCTCCCGCACTGAATGTCCGGCGGTGCCCCTAGTGGCTCAGTTGCCAGCGGGGGAGCATGGTGAGTCGGATGCTGGGGCTAGCGGTCCGCAAACCCAGGTGTTGCGGTGCCAGGCCCGTTGGGAGGGGCCTCTCGGGGGCCGACGAAGGGATAGGGTTAGCCCCCAGGAGGCTGGCGGGCCCTATCCGCCGGCTGTGCGGCGAGCGGAGGGGCGGGCCGAGGTGAGGGCACTGGCTACCGGGAGAGTGGGCGCAAGCTTTCTGGCGCGGGGGGCCTTCGAAAGAGGCCGGGGGCTCCAAGGGCCCTTCCCGTTCTCCCGCCCTGAATGACCGGTGGTGCCACTAGCGGCCTGTGTGGCGGCGGGGCAGCACGGTGAGTCCAGCACTGTGGCTCGTGGGTCTCCAATGCCCGGCATTGCCGCTCCAGGCACCTTGGGATGAGCCCCTCCGAGGGTGAGCTAGGGTTAGGGTTAGCCCCCAGGAGGCCGGCAGGCCCGATCTGCCAGCTGTGTGGCGAGCGGAGGGGCATGCCGAGGTGAGGGCGCTGAAGAGCAGGAGCATGGGCCCAAGCGTTTTGGTGCGGGGGCCTTTGAAGGTCACCAGGGGCTCGGAGGACCCTGCCCGTTCTCCCGCCCTGGATGACCGGCGGTGCCCCTAGAGGCCCGGGTGGCAGCGGGGCGGGAGGGTGAGTCTGGCGCTGGGGCTTGT